>NW_008684280.1:65712-88873 GCF_000695815.1 Acanthisitta chloris
CTAGATTATCAACCCTGTGTTCAGCACAAATCCAAAACACATCCCCCTACTAGTCAATGTGAAGAAAATTAACTCTACCCCAGACAAATCCAGCACATATTCCTCACTATTGTTTCAGGAAAGCAATTGCATGTCTTCACAGAATTCAGACAAAACCATTTCTGCTTTCTAGATTTATATTTTTTAGGGTCCCTTCTGTTTCTGTTTCAGCTTTGTGATATACCCTAGCATTAGTATTGTTTCTGCTGAGGAAAGTGAGAGGAAATATTTATCCAGATGTTCTCCATAGTTACAGCTTTGCTGGTTAAAAAGGGACTGTCCCTTCAGATGCTTCTCATCACTAGGATTTATTAACTCCTCAAACCTGCTGTTTGTCCCTGGTGCTCCTACTAATCCCTTTCAGCAAACACAACCCATATTTACTGAAACAGCTTAAATAGCTCTTTACAAACGAAGTTCATTTCAAAAGACCTGGGCTAGTTAAACAGGTCAGAGAATTACTCAGACAAGCAGCTCCTCTACCTGTTCTGTGAGAGACAGTTTCTGCTGGGGACTGGGGCTAAGCACTGAGGTGATGGTGAAGTCTTCAGCCAAGACAGTAAAAAAAAAGTTTTTTGTGCAAGGAGGATATACTGGTATTGTGAACCTTTGAGAGTACCACAAAATCTCCTTTGCAGGTTTGATGGGAGAACTCACAGTCAGACATGGACAACTGTTGGGGCCTTGGCTAGCAGAGGAGCTGTAACTTCAGCAACAGCTAAAGAAATGCTTAAGCAATTAAAAACAAGACACACAAAATAGGTCTTGCTGACCTTGTTTCTAGCCTCATGCATCCCTGTGTTTTCCATCCAACACCTTATAATGGTCCTGTTCTCTCCTGCTGCCAGGGGTTTTTAGGTTTAGTTTTGGTTTTACTGCCTTATAGATATGATAAGTCATTTTGCTCACAAGCTGGGAATAGTGCTGTTGTTTAGGTTCTCCTAGACACTGTGTAGCTCTTGTTATCAGTTTCCCAGGATGTGAGAGCAGGATGCAGCTTAAACTTGTAACCTCTCATAAGTAAGAACTGCAGCATTGACAGGTTGAGCAACCAACCCAAAGTTGTGTGATCAGTGGTAGCTGCATGGACAGGAGACATTTTACTAGAAATACTGTTAGGTGCCCTAAATAAAGTTGGCTATCAGAGCATCATCTTGGTGTGTGCTGTAGCCTGTCCCTTGCAAGGACCCCAACAGACAGCTATAGATGTGCTTCTATCCTTTCCCCATTCATCATTGGAATAGGAGAAACTTTATATCAAGGGTTTGCTTTCAAATCGATACACCTTGGATTAATTTCATTCTTATTTTTTGGCTTAGTTTTTCACTTACAACTTCAGGTTCCTCCTGCCTCTCTCTGGGTTTTATATATTTATCCATTTGTAGTATTTAAAAGGAGAGATGTTCTATGATGTGTGACAGTATTTATCTTTGTTTGTGCAGACAGCAGTAATTCATGACTGGCACAACCAGAAGTGACTTATTAGTGCTTTCTTCACTAGAGAAGAAAAAGGTCATAAAGTCACACAATATGTCTCATGCTTTATGATTATAGCTATATTGTGTAATACACTTCCTCTTCCCCACCCCCACCCTTGCTGTTTACCAAGTATATCTTGAGTCTAGCTGGACCTTTCAAACAAATATCTGGTGCCATAAACCTGGTGCAGTCAGATTACAACCCTGTTTGGTTTCAAAAGCCACATTATAATATTCTTTGAAATATGTGACTAGACTGGGAGAACTTCATAGTCTCTGGTGCCTTCCTTGTTCCAAAAAGCACAAATGCAACACCATACAGCAGTTTATTTTGCTGCTTTCCCTCAGCACTGAGGAGAAATGAAAAGTCTGCTGGCCAGGAGAATAAACTGTGGGGCACCTGCAGACATGCACATTGGACACACAGGGAGCAAGTGGGACACAGCTGAGCTCCTGCCTGTGTATATATCATCTGTGAGTGTGTATATTGTCCATAAAACTCATCATTAATAGGTCTGGCCTGTCCCAGCTGCATTACATACACTAACTCTCATATACACATTGTCAGGAGTAATTAACTGGGGATGCTGGGGAGCCTCCTTTACTGCCAAGATTTGAGAATGGGCTGCACCAAAAGGCTCCCAGAGCTGTTCCCAGCTTGACCTGGGAGAAGGGCTAACTAATTCTGTTGCAGTGATGAACCCTGTGGTCACACTTCCAGTCTCAGTGTGTGTCCCAGGCCACTGTACTGGGGTATGGTACCTCATACACAGTCACAGACATTGATCTCAAGGCATTTCTGGGGAAAAAAATGCTGCAGAGCAGTACTTCAAGACATTGTGCAGTGCAGCCAAGGTTCACACCATTTGTACATTCTCAAACAAGGAAATGACATTCAGGATTGGTGAAAGAGTAGGTTGTTTCAAGCTTCTGACTCAATGACAGAAGATCTTCGGTCAGCTAGAGAATTCCTTAAGATATTTATAGGAATATAGTACATTGTATTAGATTCCTGCCTTTAAAAAACTGTGTCATTACCTTTATTACATGAGGGATGACTTAAACAAAGGATTCATAATAACCTGCAATTCAAGCACATTTCTAGCAGATTATTCTCTACAAAGCCATCTCTCCGGCCTTGCAGTGTTAGCAAGCACATCAAATAATATCACAGTTACTCATCATGATTCAGTAAATGATATTAAAGGACAAAGAGGAGCCATTCCCACTTGTGTGTGACAATGAGGAGGCAAATAGTTGGTATTTTTCACTTGTTCTGTCAAACAGATTTTGGGACTGCACGAATACTGACCAGATAGTCTTTGTCAAAAGAGTTTACACTGTAAGAAAAGGTCCTTCTTAATCTGAGGAGTGAAAGTTAGCACTCTTATAATTTCCAGTCCTCTTGGATCAGCAGCACAGATTGGGAAGGAAGTTGAATACACTCTGACAATGCTCTTTCCAAATCATTGCAAAGACTCATTGTGAGAGTAAGGGAGATCCAATGTTGCACTCCTTCATTTTGGTTTATATGTAGCTATGAAGTCAGCCAGGACTCACCAGTACAACTGAGACATGGACAGACAGAGCCAAATGAGTACACTTTTTAAAATGCACCGTTTTCCAGACTCATGTATTTATGTCTGTGTTCTGTGGTTGTCTCTCTGATAGTCTGTGCCTTTGAGCCATTTGGATGATGACTTTAAGAGATGCTGAAAAAAATTCCTGCCTTGAATCTGGTATGTGCCCATTTCCCTTTCACTTGTTTCAAAAGTCTGGCATTGTCTTGAAATCAGATGAATTTCTAGTCATTATCCACTAAAATACCCATTTATACCATCTTTTGTCTGATAGTAATTACCCCATGGATGAGTACTGTGCATATTTGGGACTCCTATTGATCTCACTGCTACTGTGGATTTCACTGCCTTTGTTTCAAGATACATCATCTTTAAAGTTGGATCCCATTGGAATCAATGGAAAAACTCTCACTGATTTCACAAGCTTTGGAGCAGACCCTAAATCAGCTTCTGGTTTAGTTTCAAAGACAAAATGACTTACATATTTTTCTTCTGCATAAAGTTTACTTGTTGCATTGTGCAGCAGTCGTTTAGCCATATTACACACAAAGACACTGCCTTTGGAAGGTTTGCAATCTTCATCACTATCTCCCCCTCCTGGGTATTTTACCCTTGGGTTCCTGTACAACAAAATCACAGCTTTGTGATCTATAGCTATGAGGAAATGAGCCTCATAAGTGTAAACATAAATGTGACTGCTACATCCACAGGCCATAGCAAGTGCCTTATCTCCTTGCAAGTATTTCTGCTCCATCTCAATTAATCTGTGGCTGTCATGTAAAATCATATTTTTGCTCTGCACTGCCTGTCTTCACTCCTAGCACTGCTCCTACTCTCGGAGGGTTGGAATGCACTGCAATTACTACTTCCACTCTTCAGTTTCATGTTCAACACTCTACCACTGTCACCAAAAAAAAACACCACCTTTTTCTATCAGTTACTTATTCCACCAGTTTTTGAAGTTCCAATTTACCACTGTCACCAAAAAAACCACCACCTTTTTCTATCAGTTATTTATTCCACCAGTTTTTGAAGTTCCAATGTCAGAACATAAATTTTGTGTGTAACAACAAAGCTGTGCCACAGGAAAGCAGTTCTGCTGAATTACCACCTGAGCATTGGAACCATACTCTGTTCCTGGTGGAAAAGCATTGCTAAAGAGCTGGAAACACCTTTGCCAGACAAGGAGCAGAGGGTTCTGATACTAGAACCATGATCTCTTATGGTAACACACAATTTGCTTTCAGTCCCTCAATCCATTCAAAGTTTTCCCAGGAATTCATCATTTGAATATGGCAGAATGTCCATCACAGAGACAAACTGGAATGTTTGACTAGTAGACTGGGACTACTTAAAATATTATGCGACTGATGGCAGAGAGCAGTGTAAAAATTTAGATTTAAAATTTGGATTGAGATTGCACAAGTCCTTTTCAATGAGCAAGCCTCAGGAAACTCTTCTATGTAATGCCATTTTAATGCTTTTCAGAAGGCAGGAAACACACTCTTTTAAGGCAGTCAGAAAAAAGCTTTCGAATTTATTTCTCTTTGCTAAGATGGGCCTTGGGACTTAAAATTTCTCTTTGGGTAGGAGTAAAATGTAGCTGAACAAGACGTTGCTTTCAGAAATAGAGATTTAGGAAGTGTGCTGGTTTGAGCTGGAGTAGAGTTAACTTTCTTCACAGAGGCTAGTATGGGGCTATGTTTGGGTTTTGTGCAGGACACAGAGTTGATAATGCAGAGATGTTTTTGTTCTTGCTGAGCAGAGCTCACACAGAGCCAAGGCCTTTGCTGCTTTCCATCCTGCCACACTGGCAAGGGAGTTGGGGATGCATGGGAGACTGGGAGGAGACACAGCTGGGACAGGTGACCCAACCTGACCCAAGGGATATTCCATACCATAGCACATCATGCTCAGTGTATAAGGTGGGAGGAAGAAGGAGGAAGGGGGGACATCTGGAGTGATGGTGTTTGTCTTCCCAAGGAACCGTTACGCGTGATGGGCCCTGCTCTCCTGGAGATGCTGAACACCTCCTGTCTGTGGGAAGCCCTGAATTCATTCCTTGTTTTGCTTTGCTTGTGTGTGCAGCTTTTGCTTTCTCTATTAAACTGTCTTTATCTCAGCCCATGAGTTTTTGTAGCTTTTACCCTTCTGATTCTCTCCCCCATCCCGTTGGTGGGGCAGTGAGTGAGAGGCTGTTGGTTCTTGGCTGCTGCTGGGGTTAAACCACGACAGGAAGTTGCCATTTTCCCCTTCACTTCTTATTGCTGCTAAGAAGGGGTTTTAACTCAGATTCAGTGAGTTGCTTTTCATGCCAGCCCCATGAAGTGTTAGCACACTTGATGGGATCAAGAATGAGTGACCAGGGGTGAAAGGCTCCTCATAAGCCCATTGCACCCTTGCAGATCATCTAATCCATCTCTAGGATGTCTTTCAGATCTCATCCAGCAGCTTACAACCCTCTTTCTATAGGTCCTCCTGTGCAAGGCCAGAAGAAATTACTCTGTTGTGCTAAGGTCTCCTTCAGTCCAAAGGTATTTCCACATCTCCAGTCCTCACTTTCAAGACCCATGTGTGTCTTTTTCCATGTGTAGATCTGCAGCCTCTTTGTCTGGACAACATCTGTTTGTTTTGGGGCATATTCAGGTACAGTCAGCTCTTCTTTAGCTGTTCCCTGCATTATGATTCTGCTCTGAATCTATAATATTTTAGCTGAGATGAACATCTTGGGATCCATATGAGATTCATTGGTTGGGCTAGATATGATTAAGTGGTCCACATCCAAAGGAACACCTCAGGTACCAAATGTCTGGGGAAATGTCACATTGAAATTCTCAAACACATCTAGACTGACACAAGATCAAAACCTAGACTTCCTTCATGGAACTAGGATCTCAACATTTCATTTCCCAAGCTCAAAACCTAGACTTCCCTCATGGAGCTAGGATCTCAACATTTCATTTCCCAAGAGCAATGCCTGAACTTTAGGCATGACAGCCCATACTGTGACAACACCTACTCAAAAAAACATAATATTCAACCCCATATTTATTGGTTACCTGAAATCTATCATATCAGTCCCAGGTGCTTTTTCTGTGTACAATGGTGAAAATTGCTCAGAATATCTGATCAATGAAAAAATAAAAAACCCCCTTATGCATCCTGTGAGTTATAGGAAGCCTGATTAAGCTTCACAACCAGAAAGCAAGTCACAACATGAAGCTATTGAAAGTCTTAGCTTCAGCCAGTGGAAAAGTTTACTTCCTTCAGAAGTTACAAACTGAAGGACTAGGGCCTCAAGGTAACAGAAAGTACACAAGCCTCCTCAGATTTGCAAATTATTTTGCTGCCTTTGTTGAAGTTCTCAGAGCATAATTATTCAAAATCTGAATGTGAAAAGGGCATGCAAACTCAGTATGAATATTCAGAGAACTCAGCTGATGTTTAGTACAAATATAGAAAGAAGACAAGCGTCATGAGAAGCTGTTAATTCAAGCTACATGTCTGCCTGTCAGACAAATGTGTGTAGTCCCAAAGAAAAAGCTATCAAGTCAGATCCTCAGTTGATGGAAACTGGGTTAACTTGCCTAATTCAGCAGAAATCATCTGAATACCTGATCCCATTCTAGCAGTTTTCTCTTGGAAATTTATGTTCATACTTAATAGCCTGTACTGTGTAACAATGAACACTCAAACCCACAACCCTCCCCCTGCCCATTTAGAAAATTACTTCCTGTCAGGGATGCTCAAGATCATTAAGAGCTTTCTAAGAAGAACTGTGTACTGTATGACTTTGAATAAAATAAAAAAAATATGGAGTGGGGGAAGGTTGGAGTAGGGATAAATTTCAGCCCTGCTTTGAAATCCACCATAAAGACTATATTTGTCCAAAACCAAGGGGATCTTTCAGACATTATTAGGCATTTTTCTACTCCATGTGTTAAGCAAATATTTTATTACAGGTAAATGCCACAAAATCAATAGTATCTTTCTTTTGAGGACTTTTTTGTTTTCAAATGATATTTTAAAATTCACCTTGTCTCTGCTTTAAGAATAGGTAATTCTCTGTATTTGAAGGCTTTAATGAAAAATTAGTTTCATAACTGGTCCTCAAATGTTGTAGCACCTTTGGTCAATTTTGAGACGGTTTTGCCAAGCAGTCTTTGATTTTACTGAGGTGTTTTCACCTGTACATCATTGTACGGAGGTGGAACATAAAGAAAACCTGCAGTATTGGCTCCTGTAAAGGAGACCTGTAATATCCTCTACAGAGATACAACTATTTTTTCTTTTTCTTTTTAGGAACATGTTAACAGGTAATAAACTGACTTTGCAGTAATAAAACCAGAAATTGTGAAAAAGGAGAGATAATTCTATTATATATCATAAAACATATGAGCCAATAAAGGTGCACATTTCCCAAGAACCTGCCAATTGAGGCAATATAGAAGAGAATAGGAAGTTTTCAAATAATTGTTAATCAAAGCTAGTTCATGGAGAAGACATCTGATTAGATTAATATCAGCATGAATGATTAGTTTCATTTTTCCTATTTTGACTACTGAATCAATATTAAGGCCAAGCAGTTTTGCTTCAGAAGGATTTAAACTTGCCTTCATTGAAACAGAAATAGAAAACAAGAAATTGTTTTCAAAGCATAAGTAGGCAAAATGGTAGAAAAATGTCCTATGGCCCAGGATGTATATAACAGCTATCAATTAAGCAAATCCAGTATGTAAGCATATAATAGGCTCACTAGGATTAATTAAAAATTTCATATGAAGCACTTTCCTGTCGGAAGACAGTTCTGTTAAAATAGAAAGAACTTGTAACCCAAGCAGTTTGCAAAGATGTCATTTGAAAATGTTTTGGTTGGGACTTACTCAAGTGTAGCATTTCAGAAGGGTTTAGAACCCTCACACCAAGCACATTTTGTGGGGCTACTCTTATTTCTGGATCTAATACCATGGTTGCCTCTTAGCAAGGAAACTGGTGCCTGCAGTGCTGTCTGCAGTGGTGCCTTCCTCAGTTTTCACACACATTTGGAGTTTTCAGAGATGCAGCTGCTATATATGACACTGTTCCCAGTTTGGAATATGGCAAACCAGATCAGGACCCAAACCACAAAATGCTGCTGCATACATCCCAGCACTGCAAAGTCCTCAGGCCTTTGCAGGAAATACTCTCTTTCATATATTTGTTCCTCTTTTACATGATCAATTTCTTTTAGTCAACAATGCCAGGGTTGGATGGAAAGTCTAATTTGGGCTGTCCCTAGGGACCAACTGAGGATAACCAAGTGAGAAAAGCAGTCAGAATCCAGACTGCTGCAGAGAAAGGGGAGAGCCACAGCCAGAAACTGCAAGCCAGGGCAGCAGAGACTGAGGGACTCCTGTGGTGAGGAGGGAGAGAGCAGCAAACCTCAGCAGTGATGGAAGGAGCTCTGCTGGGAGGGAACTGCTCAAGATTAGCTGCAGCTCATGTATCCCTCAAGTGAACTGAAATCCAAACTGCCAGTGAAGATGCAGAGTGCAAGGGAGGTTTACATATTGATCCTGATCTGGTGACTTTGAGCTTTCTGTGAAAAATCAATATCCTCATTTATATTCTAATGCAGTATAAATTTGTAGGGTTTTGTTTGCTTTTGTGGAGATATTATGTGGGGCTTTTTTTTTTTCATTAAAACAACTTCATTTCTTTTGGGCAACTCAGGATATGGAAAAGAAACTACAGAGGTCTGACTCTAATAACTAGTCAGTTCAGGGTATCACTGTTGGATTTCTGTTGGCTTTAAAGCTAACCTTGACTAGAAAGAGAACAAAATCTTTTAAATCAAAAAATTGAATGATTTTCATTTCCCTGTGAAGTTTGGGACTTCAATTTATTTGTCATTTGAATGTGTATCAAGGTATTAGAATTTCTTACAAAATAGATATTCTATACTTTTTGATTTCTTAAGAAAAATGGGTTTCAAGTGTGCTGCCTCTCTGTTTATTGTTCTTAGTTTCTTAATCTGGTGGCTAATTTCAAGTAATATGGCAGCATATGATAATCAAGAACAGGAATAGGACTTCATTACTTAGTATCATGTTGGAGGGAAATACTGGAGCATGAACTCTTGTTCTACTGGACATAACAGTGCTCAGGCAAAAGAGACATTTACATCTAACTTGGAAAAATAATTTCAACCAGGATTTTGATCAATAGCAAGGGACAAAGACATGCTAAACCTTGTATTTAGGAAGTCTAGGAAGCCAGGTTTCATTCACTCCCATGCTCATGGACTAAACATTGTTTTGTTTAGTCAAGAATTGAAAAGAAGGTCCAAGCTATTGTTAAAGTTTAATGTACCTAAGTAATGCTTTCACAACATGTACACACAGGAACTTGGCAGAGTATTACAGACTTAAGGGTATCTAACTGAATAAAGGTTTGTCTAAACTAGCATACCTTCTTCAAGGTTTATTTGCAAGTACAGGCAACTCTAACTGTAAAGACAAAGACAAAAGATGGACATGAGTAAACAGGATATGACATTGCCTGCACAATAGACAGCTATAAACAATAATCCCAGCGAAGGCCAGAACAGCTGCATGGCTGAGGTTATGTCAAATTACCTGAATTTACACTGTGCTGAGAAACGGTGCAGCAGTTCTTGCTGGTGAAGCCTGATTCCTAGGGGGCTCACCACCACTTGTCCCTCTGCCCAGGGCAGCAGCCCAGTTGCATCCAGCGTAGCAGGAGCTGGGAGGGATGTTTGCTGGCTGTGGAATTGCACAATTTTCACCACTTGCTAGAAAAGCCATTCGTTGTCCTTGCAGAAATCTGCCTGATTGCTTCTCAGAATGGCAATGTCCCATCCCCAGCCTGGGTTTGTGGTAGGATGTTATTATTTGAATCCTCTGCCCAGGGCAGCAGCCCAGTTGCATCCAGCGTAGCAGGAGCTGGGAGGGATGTTTGCTGGCTGTGGAATTGCACAATTTTCACCACTTGCTAGAAAAGCCATTCGTTGTCCTTGCAGAAATCTGCCTGATTGCTTCTCAGAATGGCAATGTCCCATCCCCAGCCTGGGTTTGTGGTAGGATGTTATTATTTGAATCCCATAGAGTTTTCAGAGAGCTTTGTAACCTAACCCATCACGAAGTTCAGACTGCCACAGGGGTTTGACTGGTTAATTTATCCATTCTGACAGCATATGTAAATATGTTTATGGTGACTCTCAACTTATGAGCATGTTTCTCAAAGCAACTTCAGAACAATTTATATAGGATCTTCTTGCTGAATACTTCTTTAAAGAAAAGGAAATACAGGTAAAGCATATGTATAAAAAAATCCCTCCATGTTTGAATTTGATTTACTTCACAGTGGAAAAATCTCTGGAACTTCCTCTTCTTCTGCAGCTTTTAAGCAGATAAATAGATGATGCCTGTGCTAATTAAACACCTGATCACTCTATCCATTTTCCAGTAAAGCCTAGACCTCAGTCAGGTTTTTATTTCTGTGAAGCAATGCAATGTTCTTGGAAATTGTGTTCTAAGTAAGTTGCTACCAGGGAAGTATGCATACTCTACAAGCAGATTATTGTTAACATGAGTACATAAATCAGACTTTATTAGCCACTTAATACTAATAACCTTTGTTGTTCAGTTTATTGAACACTCAGTAGCTCTATAAAAAAGACCAAAGCCAAGGTGTTTATTGGTATGCTTCAATTACATTTGTGGGAGAAAAAGCTTTTATATCCCACGTGACTTTTTAAGTTAAATACCTATGTGAATAAGGAACAAAAAATAATGATCTGAAAACAATTTCAACTGAAGTGCACTATTTTTCATGTTTAAGAATATTTATTCCCAAAGTGTGAACATACCAATGTAAGGTGGAAGGTTTTCAGACAGAAGCAAGATGTAAGGGATACAGCAGGTAAGGTGTTATTTTTTTCCTGTTATGGCTTAGCTGGACTGGATTATAAAAAGAAAAAGACTTGTTTGTCTCCTCTGTAGCTTTTGAGTGCTACAGTTAGGGTACAGGAACAGAAGTTGCATTGTCCTCATGTTTTGACTTTGGAAATAAAACAAGTGTAGAAGAAAGGAATGAGAAGTAACTTGCATTTCTGACTTTTGAGACCTCAGTATATAGTCTGTATTTTTAAATTCCATTCCAGTAAAAAAAATTAATTTAATGCTAGCTTAAAATAATGGATCAAAATTAAACTGAAAAAGTAAGAGTTACTAATTACCTTTGGGCTTTGTTTACTCTGTTGATGTTTTCTGTTTATCCAAGGAATAAAAATTTATTTTTAAAATGAAAGCAGAATTTTTCACTTAGTGATCGAAAATTTAAGGGGAAGATGTTAATATTGGACAATCTGCAATAAAGTACTTCAGGAGACAGCCATGCCATAAATAAAGGTTTACCCTTAGGCATGAAATTTCTCATTTTTGGTCTTTGGCCAAAGGTGTCTTTCTGTTTTTAAAAAATACACATTTATTTTTTAGCCATTTGTTTCTGTAATATAAAAATTAAAATGACCCGGAACGGGTTTTTTTTCAGGTGTTGCAACCTTATTAAAATGTGGTCATGTATTCTTGGGCATGACTAAACTGAGATAAAGTTTTCATGACCTCCCACCACCAGTAGATCTCAGCAGCTGAAACTGCCAAAGTTTCCAGCAGTGACTCCCACTGTTCACCCATGCAACACCTGCAGCCATGGAATAATAATCTCCAGGCTGGACAAGTGCATCCAAAATGCAAAGGCAGGTTTCACAAAGTGCCAGGTACCACTCTGCACCAAGAATGGCTCAGTTAGCAGTTAACTCCTTTGGGAGAGACAGGTCCTAGCTGTGTGTTGTTGTATTCCTTACTTTGAAGATAGTCTCATACCAGTAGTGACACATGCTCCATGGTTTTCTACCTCTATTAAACAAAAATCCAAACAAGCAACCTGAACAAAATCAAATTTTGGAGAATATGATAAATCAGATTGTGATCAATGAGGACTGTTCCAGCTGCCCACCTCAGGGTTATCACTAAGCTTTATTTCACAATAACAGGATGACTCCTTTTTGCCCCAACCTATTGCTTACTGACTCCTGGAACCAGAAACTTACTGAGATACCATCACAGCCCTTGAGTGAGAAACTAGAGGAGAATGAGAGCTTGCCCAGGTGGGGAGAATTGAGGCTGGGGTAATGTGATCTGAGACCAGTGGTGCTGGGAGAAAGAAGGTAGACCAGCAAGATGCTGCCATTCTCTGATAACATCATCCTGCTGCTGGGCAAGGGGCCAAGCTGTCGTGCCCACAGTCAGCCCTGCAACACTCTGACCTGGATTGCTCCTATGTATCACTGCCTGGATCTGCCAAAAATATTAACAAACTCATATCCTAAATTATGTCAGTAAGGGATGTGGGTCATCCAGCCAGAATATAGCAAACCCCCTGTTATATGGGAAGTCTGGTAGTCCTAATAATAGCCTGGACAGCCTGTGTTTGTAAAAGTCAACTTCTCAGTAAGAGAACTATTTAAAGAGGTGAAGTAATTGCAATTGGCACAGCAGCCATGTGATACATGCAGACTAGATTTTCTGGTGACTTCCAAATGCGTTTTTTCTGCAACACATGTTATTTCCCACAGCTTCAGTGAAGGATGCTGCAGGACAACTATCCCAAAGGAGTAGAAAAACCTTCAGGGGCACACACAGAATCACTGGCAACTTCATCTGTTTTCACTGTAATTATCCCAAGTTTCTTTTTGACTTTGCTTACCTTAAGAGGAAAACAAATGCATTTGTCTTCTTGGATATGAGTCCATGTATAAATGGTTTTTAAAAACTCAGACAGACCATTCCCTTGCACACAGATTTCTCCCTATAGAGAGGATGAGAACATGACAAATACCAGTTCCGTTGCTTATTGCTCCTCTGGAAAGCACCCAGATTTTCCTCCAATTAGTATAAGAGGAGCAATATAAAACAGAAAGAAAGCCTCTGACACTGCCACTAAGGGGACAAAATCTTCCATCTTTAGGTTTAAATCCAAAGCACAATCCCATTTGTATAATTTATTTAAGATCAGGACACCCTGAATGAGATGCAAATCCCATACAGCAGTGTGTAGAGTGCATATCTAGGCCAGGTGGGACAAGGGGCAAACACAGGATATCTCTGCTACTGAACAGGCAGAACACCAGTGTCCCCTCCTCAGGTCACCCAGTGGCCCCACTCCCTGCTTGTGCTGGTTTTGATTGGGGTAGAGTTAATTTTCTTCACGTTGACTAGTAGGGGGATGTGTGTAGGGGTAGTAGGGGATTTGTTCTGAACACAGGGTTGATAATCTAGAGATATTTTTGTTATTGCTGAGCAGAGCTCACACAGAGCCAAGGCCCTTTCTGCTTCTCACACTGCCATGCTGGCAAGGAAGTTGGGGGTGCATAGGAGGTTGGGGGTTGACACAGCCAGGACAGGTGACCCAAACTGACCCAAGGGATATTGCATACCATAGGACATCATGCTCAGTATATAAAGTGAGGGGAAGAAGGAAGACAAGGATGTTTGGAGTGATGGTGTTCCTCTTCCTGCATAATTGTTGCATGTGATGGGGCTCAGCTCTGTCACCTGTCTGCCCATGGGTAGCAGTGCTCTCTCTGCTCTATGCCCCAGCATTGGTGTCCTTCTGACCCAGCAGGGAATGGGTTTCCATTGCAGCACTGGCAGAGAGGTTTTCTAGCATTTATCCTTCTGCCATGCTGCCAAGGAAGTTGGGGGTGCATAGGAGGTTGGGAGTAGACACAGCTGGGACAGGTGACCCAAACTGACCAAAGGGATATTGCATACCATAGGACATCATGCTCAGTATATAAAGTGAGGGGAAGAAGGAAGACAAGGATGTTTGGAGTGATGGTGTTCCTCTTCCTGCGTAATCGTTGCATGTGATGGGGCCCTGCTCTGTCACCTGTCTGCCCATGGGTAGCAGTGCTCTCTGCTCTATGCCCCAGCACTGGTGTCCTTCTGACCCAGCAGGGAATGGGTTTCCATTGCAGCACTGGCAGAGAGCTGGAGGTACAAAAAATGGAAAGAGTTGCTTGCAGGGTTAGCAAGCTGAGTTATCTTGGCAGTGGATCAGGAAACCTCCAGGGCTGGCACAGGACTGGAAAGAAAGCTGGGAGAAGGAGGATGGCAGAGTTGGAAGGGAGAAGGAGTATTCCTGGTTTTGAACTCCTGGAGTTGACATCAACCATCTCACATCATTGCTCCTGAGCAGACAAATCCTGCCCGGGTCAGTGTATCTGCATAACCCCACAGCCAGATCCTGCAGTTGTCTTGTATCCTCAGGAGCTGGACAGGGACACGATTGGTGCCTACACAGGGCACAGCAGATCCCACTGCATGGGTGGGAAGGGTGAGTTAAACTGTGTCTGGCAACATGCAGCTAAGACCTTGATTTGCTCCTGAGCCCTATGACATAATGCACTCCTGAGAGAGACTCTGGGACACAAGCAATGGAAAGTGGAGAGGATGGTGAGGATCAGTATTGCACAGGAAAAACACAGACTGGGGGAACTGCTGTTAGCATTACTGTAATTTTCTGCAATAACAATGCATGGGATTTCTCTTTAAAACAACCAATACTTTAGTCTCCAACACATAACCAGAATAATGGGAAAACATAAACATCTCCCCAGGCATACACTGTGGGCAACACTTCTCTGTTTGCAAGTACAAAAATGGCATAGAAAATAAATGAACAACATAATTGCTGGCTGAGGTTAAACCACAACAGTATTGTCAAATATTGCATGAGTGTGTGTTTTTTATTCATACATATTACATCAAAACAATATTAAATCTTTGTTAAGAGAATATTTTTCCTCTGGGAAATTGTCTCCTTTTTGGTTTTACTGGCAGAGGCTTGTCTTAATTTTGCAAGACAGAGACATATATGTGAGTGACACACTGAACACACCTAGAGTTTCAGCTACCTGTACTCTACTCACACATCCACTGCAGGAAAATCACCGTCTCTTTTACTTTTCAGACAACCTTTCAGAATTTCAAGCCTGATCATGTAAGGCTCAGAGCAAGCTTCATTTCCATTGGTGTCAGCCACTTTGCAGGATAAGGTAGGAGATTTGTCTCTTGTTTCAAGCACAGGACATGCTCTACTGGCACATAATCAGGCTGTACAGTACCTTCCAGGACCAAGACCTTAGTTTATCAAGTGTGAAAATATTAATAAAAAAGGTAGAGAGGGTAAAAAACAGCCTGAACAAAATCTTTCACCTCCCTGCACGTCAGGCTGCTTGATTTACATGGTTTGGAGGGTTCAAAGCCCCATGGTGGTGTGGTACAGGATCAGATGGCATCTTCCTGGAAAGGAGTTATCATCCTGAATAATGAAGCAGCTATGGGGTCACACATCACACCTTGGCACAGCTGTTAGGGGTGCATGGTGCTAGCAAACAGAGTCCTAGAGGCTATGATAAATGCAACGACACAAGGGAAACCCAACAGAGTACTATAAATTATTAATTGTTACAGCAGCACCTGCCATTAGTGGAGGTTATTCCAATTCTTAGTCAGTTGCATGGCATCCCCTGTCCTGCTAAGAGAGAAAGAACAAATATGAGTGTGACAGAGAGCAAGAAAGACCATGAATGGGGAGCTCTAAGTGCTCAGACTTGAAGCATTCATCATCTGGTCTTCAATAAGGACAGTATCTGTGATTCAACTCAACCAGACAAAGGAGATTGCTTACAAATGTCAACATGGATCCTCTTTCATAACTGTTCTGTCCTTGTAAAATGGAGTCCTAGGCACGACTTTTGAAAATTTAATAATATACTCATTAGTGTGCTCATTAGCTTGCCCTCAATAGCTGTGGTTGTTTCCCAGCTTATATATTACAAAGAGCCACTGGAAATATTCCAGTCGTGGTGGTGACTTTGTTAAGAAGGAACATTGCCCCTACTAAGTCTGTAATCTGTAAGAAAGAACAAGTTCCTGTAGTGATATTAGGAATTTACCTTTTTCTTTTCCAATCCACTGTTCTTTAGTGTTTTCCATTGGACAATCTTGGGTGTGCCTTTCCTCATACTATGAGAAAATATCAAGATGAGATCTATGCAAAAAATCATCAAGTTTCTTTAAGCCTTCAGTAAAAATGTAACAAATGAACACTTCAGACATCTGAAAGGCTCAAAGTAAGGAAAATTTGTACTCTTATTACTACTGTGGTCTACAAACCTTACTTATCGATGAAATTCTTGGGTGACGTTCCAGTCAGCAGCCAGTCAGGAAGTTGGACTAAGAATTTATTTCAGCTGTCTACAAGACTTCAATTTAAACAGTGCTGTGATGAAGAGTCATATCTGAACTATCTGAATCTGGGAGATAGTGAATAGTGAATTCAAGTCCAAATCTTGTGTGGTTCTGAAATACAAATTCAACTCCAAGATTTGAAAATGTACATTTCCTTATATAGCTGTGAAGAGGCCTGGAAGGGACAATAATTTCACTTTCCTTAAATGGAATTATTTTAATTTCTGTCATGGGGGAAAAAAAGTTATTTCCATGTTGCAGTGGAGGCTTTAAACAAATGACATGTCACACAGATCTAATTTAGATGGGGGAAGCCCAAGGGGTAGAAGAACTGAACACTGCAAAATGAATCCCAAATAAATAATAGATTAGAAAATACAATGGAACTGCATACTCAGTCTAACTGATCTCAGCACAAAACTGCTGTATGCAACACAAGGATATTTTCACCACTTTTCTGCTTCTTAATATGTCATTCTCCATTTCATTGTCATGAAGAGTCTGTAATCTTTTTGTACATTTAATAACTATAAAATTTTCCTCCTATTGAGCCATATCTCTTGCTCTTCTGTACTAAGGTTTAAATAAACTCTGTTGGTCACTGAGGTTTTGGCTTCTTTTTATAGTTTTTGTTTAACTCTTATTCACACACTGCAATGAATTAATAAAATCCTGGCCAAAAACCCCCTCAACTCAGCTGTTTTGTCAGACCCAGTTTATTCTTTCACAAAAGTTCAAAATATTCCTTCAGGTCCTTTTGTATTTTTCTCATGGTACCGCATTCATTTTAAACCACCAAGTTAATTTTAATTTTATTTTCATGACTTAGTTTATTTTTTAGCTGACGTTTCCTTTTCTCAGCTATGAGAGCTAATAGAAAAAATTAAAAAGGAAGCACTTTTGATTATGGTAATAATTATTACCAAATTGTCATCAAATGCAACTGAATTGAAATGACAAACTAAGGTTGTCCAGGCAAGGTTTAAGTGTAGTCCTCAATTGTGATATGATTATTAATAATACAACCACGCACTATTTTTGTCTTCCATGGGCAGTAGTCTTGTGTGGAACATTAAAGTCGGTGGTGGAGTTTTCCTTTCCTCCTCTTCTTTTCTGTCTTCTTTCCACTCCCCATGCCTGAAGTGTATTTGATTCTTTCCAACGTGACTACACTAAAAGTAGTAATAGTCAATTATACAACCAAGCAACAACTTCCAACAACTCACATATTCTTTCAAGGTAGGTAATTATTTAACAACCAAAAATCCAAAAAGTTGAAACATCTGGGATTGTTAACACATATGACCTTGCATTTTCTACAAGTTTGTTTTCTGGTGCATATTTGAAGTATTCTGTAGTGGACAGAGCATCAAAAATTCCACCAGTAGTTCCACTAGTCACAGAAACACATTTTGCCACAGGGCAGGTCTCAGAAAAAAACAACCAAACAAACAAAAAACCACAAATGACTTTCTGAATTAATTCAGATGATAGCAAACCAGAAGATTCCATTTCTTCATTTCCTAATTAATTAAAGAGCAGTAGTATGAGAACATCCAAAATGAAAAATTCTTGTGGTGTGAAAGGTTTCATCAATTAATACATGGAACCCACAGCTGGAGCTATTAATTACCCTGTTAGTCTCTTCCCTTCCAAAGGGATGACTCTTTAGCTGATGTAAATCAGTTGTGATTTAATATACCTTTTCCAGGCTGAGGAATTGGGCTGAAGTGTCTTTGGTAGTGTACTGTCCCTGTTTACATTAGGTTCTTTAGTGCTCAAATGGATATATGTTGTACATCCTGGTAAAATGATAGCATATCTGACATGATTTTATATATAAAGCATGGATATCATTCTCATGTAAATTATGCCAAATAGAAGCAAAAAATAAAAATTAAAAGAAAGTAAGAAAAGGTATTTCTAGTCTTTTTTTTTTCTTTCTTTAATTTTGACTATGATCAGGAACTTTTCAGCTTCCTGCAGATGAGCAAAATGAGGCATCTGTTATTTCAATCAATGTGGCAGGTCCTATATTCTTTGTTCTGCAGTTTTTGCTAAATGATCATGGTCTCTATGTGTCTGAAGTGCTGTCTCCCTGCCCACATATGCACATATTTATAATACTGATCCTTCTGCTCCCCTGGTGTTCTGCTTCCTGCTTTTAATTTTTGTCTTCCAGTTTTACCTTTTATCTACCTAACTGCTGAATCATATTGTGTAACTCTCATAAGAGGTACAAGGGATCTTACTGCCCTCCTGGCAAGAGTGTCAGGTTAAGCATATCTGTAGGAAGATCAGTAGGACCTGGAAGATTTCTGGAAGATCAGGAGGTGTCCCAGACCACGTGCCTAGGATTGACCTCAGCGATGAAACAGCTCTGCTGGAACCTTTACAACAGTGGGTCAGGTACTAATAAACCTTGTTTAGAATAGATTAACTTCCTTACTACCTGCCTTTCTTCCTGGATCTTTTTTACAACTCACAGTTACTTACTGCTGCTGTGGCTCCAGTCTCACCATTATCTATGAGTGGAAAACCAGGGATGTGCAAGCAGGGAGTGTGAATTTCCAAAATTTCATGTCCTCATATCCTGAGGACATGAGCTGCCAAGGTGAGGTCAGACTCCCACCTGTCTGATCTCTCAGGTCCCTCAGATGAGCCAGCCCCTCAAAAGGGACAGTGCATGTTCATTTAATTCCTTAATTTAGGGACTCAGCTGAGGGAGTTGCTTTCTTCGGGCAAGTGTTCTTGACACTTTTGCAATTCAGGCAACACTTCTGCCCGTGAAGTATTGTAAGAAATACTATCTAAGCCCTGACATGACACTGATTCCCAATATCTTGAAGACAGTCAGCTGCAACTATCAGATAAGCACTAGGTCCAAGCAGGAAAGGTGCTCTGAAATACATTTTCTTCAGGACTCCAAGCAGGCTGGCTCAGAGTGTTGGCAGCTGGGAATCCCTGTGGAAGATCTTGACATCCCTGTATGTGGAGTATTATAAAGTCCTGGCATCTGAGTCAGCCTTTTTTAGCTCCTACAGCCTGAGTTTTACAGCACCCAAGCATTTTCCTTGCATCTACACTACTTATAGTCTAATAAATTTTAATAAATTCTCTATTTAGAATGATGATGTATGCTGAAGAACAACAAAGAGTGGCATGTTGAGCCTGAGACCTCTTTTGACCAATACAATATAACTCAGAGTCTGTCTCAGGTTCAAACTATTTTCTCAGAAAAATTCGTGTCCTTTGGAGAAGGTGCATGTCCTGAGTAAAGAAACCTTCATTGTAGCTTATAATCTGGTGATTCATACATACCACGTTTATGAACATAAGACAAGAACTTACAAAATTTGGCAAAGTGAATCTCATGGACACGTGTTCATTAGGACATTGAAGGCATAAACCATTCATCCACGGAAAGGCAAATATGACTTAAAATATTATCCCAATATAAAATCATGCACAAGGCCATATTCAGGTGTTTCAAAGAAAACTTAGAGAAATTTCAACATCAGTGTTGAACAGGTAGTGTATAAAATATGTTGGATAATACCAGGTCTTAAAAAAGAACTTAGAGGAATTAATCATCAGTGTTGAGCAGGTAGTGTATAAAATGTGTTGGATAATACCAGGTCTTAAAAAAGCAAGTACACCCAACCCAGAGGAAAATATTTCAGTATCTAAACTAGATAAGAGTAAGTTAATAGTAGATATTTACTATTAGTAGATAAGATTATATTATTTCCTGTTACAATCTACATTTGAATTTAATTGTGGGAATTAATCATCAGTGTTGAGCAGGTAGTGTATAAAATGTGTTGGATAATACCAGGTCTTAAAAAAGCAAGTACACCCAACCCAGAGGAAAATATTTCAGTATCTAAACTAGATAAGAGTAAGTTAATAGTAGATATTTACTATTAGTAGATAAGATTATATTATTTCCTGTTACAATCTACATTTGAATTTAATTGTGGTTGTGCTTTTAACTTCAGTTTCCTGTTAAAATCTACATTTGAGTTTAATTGTGGTTGTGCTTTTAACTTCAAATATGTATATGAACATGCCTGTGTTATTTACAAAAGCCCCTTATGTTAGGTCTTACAGTGGGACTTTCAAATTTATGAGATTTTCCACACTACTAAGATAAGTTTTTAGATTTTCTCATAAACTAGTAAGTATAGAAACAAAGAACAGTATTATGCTTGAGCTGGCTAGGTCAAATACATGGAATAGAGTGAAATTCCTAGAATGATAACTTCCAGGTGGTAGTTCTTATGAGATAATAATATATTTCCTTATATATTTAACTTCAGCATGAACTCATCAAACATAGCTGTAGGTCCTTATTTGTGGAACCTATTCCAGGAGCATAGGGCAGCTAAGCTATGTATAGCAAATGGAAAAGATAGAGATATCAAATTAACCTACTTTCTACTTATGTTAAGGAGAAACCATAGAGACAGGATTGCATATGTAGACAGCCCATTAAGTTTCTGGAGTCAGGAGGAATTACACTGGGTCTGAAACAGCTTACTTCCAAGAACATCAGACAAAATCAAAACCTTTCTGCTCTCATGCTTGAGTGTTGAACATGCTGTTTACAGGCATAGAGAAAGTTTCTTGAGTTTATTTATAATGCCACACTTAAATATATGTCTATAGAGCTTTTTGAGAGTGTTTATCCATTAAGCTTTTCTTCTAAGTCTGTATGGGGACAACTCATAAACTTTTTCTTGCTGTGTGCTGAAGTCCCACATTAGTTACCTTGAGTTTCCCTTGATTTATAGGACTTCATGCAAAACTTTAAACCTTTTCCAAGGTAAGCCTGGTGGGTGGAATTTCTGAGAAACCCTGAGTAATCTAAAAGCCTAAGTCCTGTTCACTTCCAATAAAACTTGAGTGCATGAGGGCTAGGCTTTCAAAACACTCAGTTACTTAAAGGTGAAAATAGTTGTCTAATGGGATTTACTAAAGTGCTGTGGTTAGGCTGAGACTGTTCTTCGCTTATCTGCTCTATTTATATTGTTTACTTTATTACTTCCTGCTTAAAGCATGTAATAAATTTTCTCCTATGTAGTTTTGTGGGGTTATTTTTTTTGATAGGTGTTTTTCCTATGGTAGCATGGGACTCACCAGAACTTTCCCAAGTAACCACTCTCTATGGAATTCAATCTTTTGCATTTATTACCTATTATCTGTCTAAAAGTTACCTTCTGTAATTTTTCTGCTTTTCCACAGTTCCCTAGTGACAGCAGTGAGACCCAGACTCACAAAGATTAGTCACTGCCATGCTGGCTGCCTGAGCAACACTGGGGGAAGTGTGCTTGCCCTGGTGACTAAGAGAGATATCTGTGAATCACTGTGACGGGGCAAAACTCCACCTAAGGTGAAACATCAGTGCTTGCTTTGTACTGCAGCTGTTAATCACTGGGAACAAAGTTCTAGCCTCAGTTTTAACTGTGTGTATCCAACGTAGATCCATTGGTTTCAGTCTGGATTTTTACTACTGCTGTCTCATCCAACTTCCGTTTGGAAGATTTCCACTGATTTTAACAAGAGTCTGACCAGACTTGGAGTGATTTCTGTTTCAACAATCTGTTTATCTTATGTCATGCTTTCTTCTCAAGTGCATAAACTTCATTACTGAGCATTCATAGATTGAAATGAAATTAAAGATCGAGCTGATAATTTATTCAGACTTATTCCTTACACTACCATGCAGCTAACAGTTTCTTTATGTTAAAGTATTACTTTTCAGTTATTTCCAGGTTCAGTGTCTAGCAATTTAGAAAAAGCATCTAAACCTTGAAATCAATCTGAGCCTCTCAAAGTCCCCATTGAAAATATTCAGGACATCTATGTTGATACCTTAGATGAACTATCATAATTCATCAACATTTCCAATGATAAAATACTATCTTGAAGTGATATTAAGTATTTTTCTATCACTAAACAGGACATTTGTGCATTGCTCTTTTTTGTGCATTTGTGCATTGTGCCTTTCAGGTCAGTGAGTCCACTTCCCTGGAGTGGGGAGAAATAACTTCAAGTCAATGTCAATTTTAGGAGGTACTTTTCTGTATGACACAGCACTAACATCATAGACTTCAAAATATTCACCATCAGCAATATTAGCCCTGTACTAAAAGACTAAATCCCCAACTATAGTTTTCTAGAGAAGGAGATGAGGCAGGATTAAGACCTTTAACAGTATCTCTTTTACTAAAGAAACCTACCAGGTGGTACTAAGGAAGTCATATCCCTACTACAAAAGAGGCCAAAAGAGAAAAGCAGCAGTCTTCACCTATCTCACTTCAGGGAGACAGACTTTCCTTCCACCCAAAGTGGTGATTGTTTTAATCTCAAAATCCAAAGTGATCCAATGCTGATAAAAACACCAGGATATCATTCTACAGCCTAGTCTCCAGTATTTCAGAAGAAGAGGAAAAAAAATGTAGCTAAAAAGTAGCTAAATTATTAGAAAAGAAGCTAAATTTTTCATTCTGTGGGACTGAAACTAGAATAATTAAAACCTGAGAGGACAAAGTTTCATGTAGTATATCTGAGGAAGCTAGTGGGAACCCATAGCAGAGTATTCCAGGGTGGAGAAGGCACAATGCCATCCTTTTTCCTAATTATGGAACAACCTGTATCCTCAGTGATTTGAAGCATTCTCTCCGTTGTCTACCTCAGCCATTTGCAAAGCAAGATGGAAAAAATATCATTTCCCATCTGA
>NW_008684280.1:88943-96479 GCF_000695815.1 Acanthisitta chloris
CAAATAGATGGGCTGAGGGACATCAGGCTTAATCTCAAATGTCAGATGTTGAGGAATACACTCTGTGCAGGTAGCTCAGTGTGCAGGTAGCTCAGTGTGCAGGTGCAGTGTGAGCTGAAGATTGAGCTCTGGGTGACAGGAGCCCAAGGTAAGAGGCCATGAAGTGGCACTGACCCTTTGCACAACAAAGGACATCCATGGCACTGGCCAGGTGACACTTGACACTCAGAGACAGCAGAAGCCAAGGACTCACCAGGAAGATCCCAGACTATTGTGCATGTAGCCTGTGAGGGTATAAAGGCACAGGGTTTTCTTTGCTCACAGTGGCTTCTCAGAGGCACTCAGCCTGGTCTGCTATTCTGTTGTTGCATCATGATTAAATTATTTTAAGCACATCTGAGACTCTGCTAAGGTCAAGCCAGTAAGGAAACCTTGTATGACTGTGAGTGTGGTATGTGTAGGGAGTCAAGTGGGACGTTGGTGGTTTCACTGGAGCTGCCTGCTATGAACAGCCTTGGATCCCAGCTCAGGTGGTGTGAATGTGGCTGTCAGAGTGGCTCCTGGATGGTCAGACAGGAAAGTTTCCTTAACATCAGTGTAAACATACCCTACAACACTTTTTCTTCACTCAACAACTTAAAATGTCTAAAGTATTTGTCCCTGTAGCACTTCTAGAAATGCTGTGCACCTCAAAAAGAATTGATAAGCAGAGAGGATGAAGGAAGAATTGCTCACTAAAAGTTTTGACCATGTCTTTTTATGTTTAGCAGAGAGGATGAAGGGAGAATTGCTCACTACAAGTTTTGACCATGTCTTTTTATGTTTATTGAAAAGAAATTGGTGCTTTGGATGATTGAGAGCACTCGGCTGAAGTAACAGTTGTATAATGTAGCATTCATAACTGCTGTTTACAGGTGCTTGCTTCTCTCATTTATTTACAGCTAGACAAGGCTCTCAAGACACTTCTCTGGCCTTTGGGGGCAGGTCAGTTCTTTCTGCAATCCCCTCTAACAGTTACACAGAAGGCTAATCAAAATATCAGTCCCACTTTTTTTAAAAAAAAAAGTGTAAAAAATGCATGTATTCTAAATCTCACAGAATGTCTTTCATTATCCCATTGTTGGCATGTGCTGTCATTACAATACAGCAGAGGTAAGAGGCTGGGAGCATGAAGGAATCAAACCAGGATTGCCATGCAGGGCAAAATCTCCTTTATGACAGGGAGAATGTTTGTGTGACCACACTGCAGAATAGAAACATCAGCCTGGATCTGAGAGCCAGACTGCATCCTTTCTGGTGGTGTGTCCATTGGGATAGAAATGTTATAGTCAGAAATATCACTTACTTTTGAAGAGAGTTACAGTCTCTCATCAGGCTCCAAATCCTACAAAATTAAAATTACAAAAGGCCTGTTATATTAACTGCATTATTAACTGGGATTATGTTTCTGTCCTCATTTTATTCCAGTAGTTCCTAGGAAAGTGTTGCTTGGAGAAAGTATTATACTACCCACGTAAGGGAGGTGCAAGTCCAATGCCAGTAGGTGGATGCAGCAGACATTGCTCTGGAATAGGACAGCTTTTTTACACTAAAGGATAAAATCCAGCTTTAAATATTATGAGCTTGTTGCTTTGTTGGGGTCTTTTCGGGGGTTTTTTTTTGCATTTACACTAACAGTGAAATCATCAGTGTTGCTCTAGATTTATACCAGTTTGGAGAACTGATCTTGTTTGCTTTTACTAGGCATGCTACAAACCACTTAAGCATCATAGAACCACTGTTATTAAATGCTGATGATGCTGGCTAGAAAGTCTGAAACAAGAATTTACAGTAAAACTGAAATAAATCATGTTACATTTGTTCTAAAAATTGTCAATATACTAATTAAAAAGGGTTGGCTTAAGTAAAACCCAGTGCTAAAGTCTGAGATAGAATATTCTCTCCAAATAATAAGGAGCTGTTGTTATTCAAGGCCATCCTTACCTGGTCTTAATAACACCTTGTGGCAAAATTAACTTACTTTTAAAATTCCAGTTGCTATAACAACTTGGTGCAGTTGTTCATATGATTTAATGAAATTCCAAGAGAACTATTTCATGAAGAAAAAACACAGATGAATGGAGATCAACTAAGAGAGGGAATTTTTTTCACCGATTACTGTATTTAAACATTAATAGCTGGTTAATGAAAATACTTCCTGTAAAAGCAAAAATACTTATATTTAGAGCTACTGCATTCCTTCTACTATATAATCCTGGGAGCCTCCACACTTTGCAGCAATACTGACTTAGTTTGAGATAGCTGCATATTGTGTATCAGCTTGATAAACTCTCTTCAGCTTTGCACCCACTACTCTTGCCCTAAAAGGATGAATGTCAACAGTGTTCTCTTCCCTAGCAACATATATACTCTTGTGTTGAAAACTGTTGTCAAGGAGGAGCTATTCAGTCACCTAATGCAGAAAAAAACCTGTTTTAATTGCCATAACCATCATTCACTTATCTCCTATTTATTAATCATTTATTTGCAGATAGGCAGATAAATAAACAGATCAAACCAGGGCAGCAGCCCAGGATGGGTGCACAGGGGAAAGCAGATGTGGCCTCACCTCCTGCCTTGCCCTCCTGCCCTGCTGGAGACTCGTGGGCCAGCACCATGGTCCCTCTGCTTGCTCCAGTGTGGGAAGCTAACTCTGACCTTCCTCTTTGCCAACAAGGACTTCTCCTGTGACCTCCAGTCTGTACTGGACCTCATCAGTCTGATCTGAAGACCTGAATATCCTTGGGGCAGAAACATGATCTTTCATTAACAGCAACAGAACAAAATGATTTAAGCACCTCAAAAATTATTAATAAAAGTAAAATAGCCCTAGTATTAGTCCTCAACAAACACATGTATAAACACAATAAAGAGCCCATCATACATCAACAAGCACAGAAGGATCAGGACAGATGAACTATGTCATACAGAATCTTGTACCTCCTGTGATGGCTACAGGAAAACCTTCCATACAATCCTTATTCTTGGCAGTGGAGCATGAGCCATTCTTGTTAGGCTGCTGAGCAGTGGGGTCAGCTGCTGGTCCTGGCTTGGATACCTCTCTAGGTTAGACTGAGACATTGCTGAACTTATGCCTAAGTGTTATATCCCCGAGGTCATTAACAGTCAGAATTATTCTGACCTTTTGACATCATATCAAAGAGCTGGATCAGAGGTAAATGGAAAGCTATAACATTTTGGCATTGGTCTGATCTGCACAGGAGAAAAACAATATTACAAATCTCATTCTTGCTTGTTACTTTTTCACATTAACTAAAGCTGATAGAAAAAGTTGTAGGAAATAATTGATATTGACAAATTAGGTTTTCTTTTTATGTTTGTGAATTATCTCTGAACACTCTACAATTAGTTTTAATATATTTATTCTTTGAAAATTATTTGCCAATAATTAATTGGTTCAAAGAACACATGGCTATTTTATACTCAGAATCTCAAGTGTGGTCAAATTGGTAAGACATGTGATACTGTTTTAATATGAATAAATTAAAATGGCTTTGGATGCAAATATTTGTTTATTAGAGACAAACTTGCTGATTGTTCATATACTCTATAATTAATTTAAAAGCCACAATTCTTGCAAATATGACTGCTATGAAATATGATTGGAAATATAGTGGTATCTCATGCAAAGCAATTTAAGAATAAATTAATTCAACATTCAGCTGAAATATCTTAGGCAAATAGTTTCAACAATGACCTGGGCATGAGTACATTTACCATCAAAACTGGAATAATTTCCAAACACATTCTTAAATAATATTATAAAGAAAAACATTATAGTGATAACAAACATACTAAATAAAGGAAGAAATTCACATCAGACTCATCAGTTGCTCTGTTTATGGCTGTACAAACATTTCATAGTTATTACATCTCTTTTTCTTGCCACACTAGTCTACTAACTAAAAGTTAATTCAATCAGTCAAATAATATTATACAAATGTCATTCATCCAGTTTTGATTTATGTTGCTTTTTAATTTCAGGTAGCTTTCTCAATAGTCTGTTTTTCTGGGAATTTATCAGGTTCTTATCTCTGGCCTATGACCTATCCAAATTAGTACTCTAATTTTGTTCTTATTGGCACATACCCCACTCTGGCTTTGCATTTTCTCCTTTGTGTTCTCCTGTTCTAACTTTTATTAATCCTCTGCTTGTCTCATGTGCTTTTTTTTTGGCTATAAAAGCTGGGAATTTAGGCAATTGTTGATGCTTTTAAATTTGCCACTGATAATGTGACAACCAGGACAAAGATTTTTCAACTGCCTATAATTGTTGTTTTGGGGTTTTGGGGTTTTGTGAGGTTTCTTTTCCAGTAAAGATGCTTTCATTTTACATCTTTTTGTACCAGTTAGTACAGTGAGTGTACTATTACTGTCTCATATTTCATGAATATGTAACAGAAATCCCCACAATAAGCACAGTAAACAAGATGAGGATTAAGTACTGAGTTACTGTATGTTTGCTTTAGGCCATATTCCGATATCTTTACCCCTCTTGAGTAAGTAGTCAGTGGAAATTAGTGTGAACTCTTAATAATTTTGGGAGCAGTGTGCAGGTGGGAAGAATCAGTTTTAAGGCATATGCCCCAGCTGAAAGATTCACATACTCCCTGACAGCAAACTGAGCATCTTGCAGCCTGTCAGGGAGGTAGATGTTGCAGATGCTCTTGACTAAGCAAAGGTGGAGGAAGTGGTGTCTATTGTGCTTTGACTTTGTTCTTGCTCAGTGTTGATTTGAATGTTGGGGGATGGTTGGTTGGGTTTTTTTTTTAACTTCCTGAAGCTTTTGGTTGGTTTTGTGACAATTTAGCTAATCTAGAGGTTTGTTAGTTAAAGGAGCAGTGGTAGTCTGGAGTTGGAGATCAAGAGCAGTCCCATTACATGGAATAACAAATATTTGCGTTTGGGGGGATTTTTTGTTGCTGTTTTGGGTTGTTTTCTCCCTTCAGCAATATTTGGCAGGGCATTTTCCATTCCTGGTTCTCCTGCTGGGTGGTATTGCTGTGTTTCTAACACAGCTGCTGTGCTCTATATATGGGTGGCTGCACAGTGCAGTAGGTGCAAGAATTCCTGTAGGTAGCTTTGGGTCCTGTGGATGTCTATTGCTTTAATGCATGCTGTGGAGCTCTACCATGTTATGATATTGAAAGACTTGTTTTATGGCAGTACAAAGGAATGTTTGACTTTTGTCAGGCTTCAGGACGACTTTCTGCTTGTTCTGAGCATTTTGGAGATGCTTAAAAGTAGTATGTCAAATAAATATTACAGCTACAAGAAAATGTTTTATAATAATGTATGGAGTGCATTATTTAAAACAAACATATATATCTAGGGTCTTTTTCATCAATTTTACTTAGCATACAGAAAAAATCAATACTGTTTTCAGAGCCTGATTATTTATTGTCTCTCAGCTCAGTGGTTCAAATGCTCTGTGTTATTTGTCTGTCCTTGGTCATTCCACTCAGCAGCATGGTGCTCCAAGGTAGGCTTGAGCCAAAGCACCTGTCACCTTTCACTTGCTCTGAAGCTGGGAGAGTTCAAGCCAGTGTGAGTATGTTCCTGCCATGGCCCTGCAATGCTATTGCAACGAGCTCAAGCATGCAGGTCTGCTGAAGGTCTTCTGCTTTGCTGGCTTTCCCTCCTCCACCCTTGTCTGGTTGGGCTATATTAGCTCACTTTGATAGAGAAAACTTGCTCTGTGTCAGTGGTTTGCAAAATCTTTTGTTGCCAAGCTGTGCTTGTAATGTGTAGAACACTGTCAGGGCTTTGGGAGTTCAAAAACTGGTTCCATGGATATGGATACAGAAGGTTATAGTGTTTGGCTTCTGCTAGGGTATAAACAGATGCTTCTTGGAAAAGCTGTTTATTTTTTAAAAACAGATATATTAATAACTTCCTGTATCCCTCAGTTAAACCACTTTATCTGACTCCCTCTCCCAGCTCTCAGGCAGGGAAGAGCTCAGAAATAATGCATCTCCCATAAGCTACTCTGGCCCTTGCTGGGCTGTGCACACCTCTGCCTCTCTGGGATGCAGAGCAGGGTCAGACAAAACCATTTGTTCCTTATCTGCCTGTGAGAGACTGGGCAGAATGGGGTCATGCTGGGAAAAGGGGCAGGAGGGTTGACACCATGGTATGAGGAGTGGTGGAAATGATGCAATGCCCAGCTGTTAGTGGGAGATGATGAGGAAGAGATGCAGAAAGCAGTTGGGTTTCTTGGGGGAATGAGCTGCAGGGCTGAGCATTAGGGCAGCAGTCCCCTCATGGATTTGTCATTTTTGCAACCATTGTTTCACAGCAGGAAGGAAGCCTCCATTTTTTGAAGGATTGGTTATAGCTATCAGTTATGCAGGCAGATCACCAGCTGTGAGCCACAGTACATGTCCTCTTTGGTGTGCAGGTCTTCAGCTGATTCTTGGTATTGCAGCTGCTACTCATGGAAATTGCTGGAGCTGATGGTTCAGCTTCTATGGGTTTTTAATAGAAATGCTCTGTTGTTTCATTAACCATACACACAGACAATGTCACAGAATAGTGATGACAAGTGTCACAAAGCTGACCCAAAAGTGAACAACATCTAACTTCCCATAGTTTTCTTCTCCTTTGTGGGAGAAGATAGAAATTATATGGCCATATACTGCTACATAGAACTTGCAGTATGCTTATTTCCACAGTCTTGTGGCCTAACTGATGACCCTAAAGCAGAATGCAAGAAACAGGATTATAAGCAATGAAAAAGTTTTAACTATAGATGCCTGTTCTTACATAGTAGACAGATGTGGGCCAACACCCTTTCCTCTTCCTAGGTATTGTGATGGGACTGGGGGAAGGGGTGGTGTTGCTGGGATTTTTTTAGAAAAATTTTCAACACAGATTAGCAGCAAATGTTGGCAAGTGTGAAGCTCATCCTCTTGATTTCCCAATCTGACAATCTCTGATGTCATGCCAGAGGAAACAGATTTCTGTAATGACAATTACGTGTAAAGTTCAAACTGAGGCTTTTGAATATTTATGATCCTGGGCTTGTTAAAAAAGATTTTATCACATTTAAAGATAGATCTTCAGATATGAAAATCTCCTTTTAAAAAAGATTGCACAAAGAACTTAAGCTCTGAATTATACTATATCTTGCATGACAACTTTCTCCTGACTGAATGTCAGTACTGACCATAGAATGACATAGAGCCCTCTGGAAAATGCTGAGAAGCAAAATAGAGCCATGGAATTCTTCAGGCCAATTGTCAGTGTCTGTCTGCTTTGAGATTTTTGAACCAGGCTACATATGCAGCTTGTTTCCACATAGGTTCTATTGTTTGACAAGTTCAAGTTTTGCTAAGAAAATTTATTCTTGGTGCTATGCATAGATAGGTTTTCAAACATTTCTCCTGCAGATCCTTCTTTCCATGCCCTTGACCTTTTTGCCAGCGACACTCTTGGGGTCATAACTCTGCTCTGTGACTCAAGTGCCACAGCAGG
>NW_008684280.1:96502-120219 GCF_000695815.1 Acanthisitta chloris
ACACTGTGGCTTCATACAGCAATCTCTTATTTTGGGAACCAGAAGGTGAAAATCACTTCACAGTTTCAGCATTGTGTTCAGCACTTGAGCTCTACAGGGAGATAGATTCATAGATGCTTTCTTCAAGAGAAGGATCTTTGAATCATAGAATCATCAAGGTTGGAGGAGACAACTAGGATCATCAAGGCCAACCATTAATCTGCCATTGCTGTAACCCCTAAACCCTAAACTGCATCTGCCAGTGCCAGATCCAGGTGCCTCTTAAACGATTCCAGGGATGGTGATTCCACCACCCCCCTGGGCAATCTACTCCTGTGTCAGACCACCTTAACAGGGAAAATGTTTTTCCTAACATCTAATCTGAATCTCCCCTGTCTCAGTTTATGACCTTTGGATGCATAAGTTCATAAAACAGTGTTGGTACAAAAAAACCCAAAGGGCTTCTCCAAAGTCTTGGCTTCCATGTCCAGGAGTACCAGCAGAAATAGAGGTGAATTCCCAGTGGGGCATGTGCCTGTGCTCTCAGGAGCAACTGCATACTTTGAAGTGATGCTACTGGTGTCAAATACAACACCAACATAGACTATGCAGAAAACATCACTGACATGTCTTCCTAAATGTGGGTGATCATCTGAGAAGGAGATTTTGCTCTGCAGTCAAGAACCATATGAGCTGAAAAACTTTAATGTTGCGAAAGGACTCCGGTCAGAGTCATTCTGGACTTGCTTTTAAGAAATATGGTTATACTATACAGCTATATTGGAGAGAGGCCTATCAGCTCACTGATCATTCTTTTGGTTTTTTCTTGTGACTTTTTGTTTCTACCCTCTGCCCACAAATTTTCAGCAATATAGGAGTTAAACATCATGTGTTGCTCAACAGACATGTAAAGAAGGGTGAAGAAAAAAATCAATAGAACAGATAAAGCAATGTACTTCAAGTTTATTAAGGTTGAGTTGTCTCAAGGTAAATGGTTCAAATCAGATTATCAAGATGTTTTGGTGTGCATAGACATAGCATCATAGAAAAGGAACTGTAAGCTAGTCCAGCCCCTTTTAGCATACACGTTTACAGATAAGCTCTCTCAGGGACTCCCTTTTCCCCCAATTCCTATAGCAGCTATGGAAACATGTCCTGGCCAAGAGAAATGCTTCATATCTCCTGGTTTGACAAGTACCTTTCTGAGCAGCTCCTCCCTTCTCACCTGGAGACTTGCCTCAGGTGAAGTAGCAGCCAGCATTGTGAGAACAGCCTGAAGAGCTGTGCATGCAGTGATGAAAAGTTGCCTCCTTCCCCTACCTCTGTGTGCTCTTGGAACCAGCCCAGCCAGCTGAACTGCAACCACTGCTGTCTCCTCACTTTCGTGTTCATTATCTGCCTGTTAACTCCTGTGCTATTTTTCCTTTGAACTAATTTTGCTTATCAAATGTTTTATTGAAACCCAGTGAGATGAGTTATATTCTGGTTTTTTCCCCCTATGCAATCATTTGATCTCAGGTTTGTGGTTATGGAATACTAGCATCCTGCTTCACTTTCCTTTTTCAGCTGTGAACACTTGCTGCTTACTTCAGCTCTGATGCATTTGGCTGAAGAACCAGCTGACTCAGTTTGTTAAACTCACAGAAACTTAATTTTTTTTCCCTGAGTTAAGTGCCCATTAAGTGAGCTGAAATGCTTTGCTAATTGATTCCAGAGGTGTCAGTGCCAGTGCTAGGCAGAGTGAGGCTTTGCTCAGACAGAGGAGTGAAATGTTTTGGGAGTTGTGTTGGCATCCTTGTGTTGGCATCTATTAGAAAGTAATCAGGTTAGTTCTTGGTAAACTTAAGAACTGTTGTGGTTTACTCTGCTTCCAGTTTGTCTTGGTCTGTAATCTGCTTTTCAAAATGCTTTTCTACTTACAGTCTTTTTGCTTGCTTCAACCTTGTCTAATTCATTTATCACTGGGATTTTTAGATATCTGTACCCCATTTACTCTTCTCTAGGTACATATTTGCTATTTGATGCACTAGATGCATTTTAGCTAATATAGTACTTAACTAGTAATATGTAATATTTCTCTTTCAGAATCCAGGATAGAAATTAGCCCTCTTTCTACTGGAATACATTGTCCTCTGAATTTTGCTTTCACTTTAAATGTCTCTATTCTGACTTTAGTTGGGCAGCCTGTTCTTGCCTGTATTCTTCACAGCATTCATCTAGTCACAAGCATGAAAATCATGGGAATTATCAAGAGATGCTGAAAAGTGAAACTGTATTGCACCATAATGTCCCAGGGAGTATTGCTTTTAGAATACTGGAACAAGAAATAAATTATCTAGCAAAAGTGACTGAGTAATGTGTTGATAATAACCAAGAGGATAAACACAGCTTCATTTAAATTCTTGTCCTTTTAACAGCCTGAATGGATTTAGCATGCTTGCATAGCCATGGCACATGTTCACCACAGTCATGTCCCCAAAGAAATTCTCTGGTATTGGAGGAAGTCATTAATGCAGTGGCTTTATCCCTTCATCTGAAGAGTACTATGAACTTCCATCCAATTTCCAAAAGGTCCTGCAGAACTACTGGAAAAGCTCCATAAACTAAGATGAAATTGAAATCAAAGTCAGAAATACTTATAAAATATTTTATTTTTAAAAGTTTGCATTTTTTGCAGATGCCTCATGGCTAAGGGAAAATGAAAATTTAGATTAAAAAGAATACCCTGAAGCTGTAAGTCACCATTTAAACTTTATCTCAAAAATGCAGAAGACATAAAATCAGGCACAGTTTGGTGTATTTGGAGATGCGTTGTCCTCTGCTAGGACCTGTTCGTGTAGATCTCACCTAAACTTTGTTGGTTTTTTAAGAAAAGCAAAAATGAAAGAAGTCCTTGGCAAGAAATCAAATAGAAGAGACTAGAAAGTTTTTATTGTACTTTCATACCCTTTAGCTGTGATTTGCCTTTGTTTCACAAGTGAAAACTAGGACCTTCTTTTAGCATGAAGAGGGCTAACAAAATCTAAAGCATTTGATTTTGCAGCGAGGCGGCGTTCTAGAAAATCTTTTTATTTTTCTAGACAAAGCCTGAAAGAATGTTATCTTGAAATCTTACTGAATTTATGCTGACTTTACATTTTGGGGAGCAAAAGGTTTTTTCTTCTTTCCTTGCATACAAAAAAAAAAAAGGGTAAATTGTAATTTAAAGGTTCAAGTTAAGCTCTCTGGGTAAATTATAATTTAAAGGTTCAAGTTAAGCTCTCTTCCTTTTTCCATGTGAAGTGATCGCATTTAAGATTATCTCATGAGTATGACAAAAGGCAAGGTCATACCTCTATTATTTTGGGGTTTTTTTTAGCCACTCTGAGCCCCTCCTATATGTGCAAGGTTTCTTTTTCAAGACTAAGCAGTGATTTCATCTTAACACTTTCTTGTCCCAAGCAGGATTTGCTAGTTTGGAAGAGGGCTGATAATGCAAATCTTTGGAAAGGACCTTTATGTCAATTCTTCAGACACTAAGCATTAATGAATTTTAAACTGTTCTTGTTGTGTTTATCTAACATGTATTTCATTTCTTTATGTTCCAGTGATAGGCTTCCTCTGGAAGAAAATATGTAAGATATTGGATACCTCAATGCATTGTTTGTTTTTTAGTCATCCATAGTCTGAATCATAGAATTAAATTATTTGAAGTTTCTTTAAAAGAAAGGCATTTTCTGCAGCTGCACAGAAGCTTGTGAGAAACATCCTTTTTAATCTATTCTTTGATCAATATCAAACTAAGTTTTTAAAAAAATTCCAGAAAACAAACTTAGAAGAAAGAAAAACACTTTCAAAGAGATATTTACAAGGGAAAAGTGGTTTCCATTTTTAAATAAAGCTTTAAAATAAAAATTAAAACTACGTGCTCTGCTAAGGAAATTTGGATTACAATTGAGCATGAGTTGTTTAATTAAATGTGTATATATATATATATATATATATATTCTATTCAAAGAACAGGTCAAGGAAACATGATTTTTTTTTGTTCTACTTCTTCCTTTGTATCTCATTTACTGTATGATTTTAAGGCAAGCATCCTCTTCTCCATCATCTTGTTTTTCCATCCTTTACATATGTCACTACTGTACTGATGCAGCTGTAGACTATTTCTGCTGACTGTTTGAGAGGAGAAAAAAGCAACAAATGGCAGTCATTAACTGAAAGCAATAGCAGTTCTTGGAAACCCTACCAGTCACTGGTAGTTCTGTGAAATATCTTCAAAACTTTCATTTTCATGATTGCTTTGGTTGTTGAAACATTCTTCCTGGATGAAATGCTTGAATAAATTTCTAATTTCTTAATTCAGGAAGAGACTTCCCTTTACCTTTGTGTGCCAAGCAAGGTGCAGGTTGTTCAGAGGAGGAAAGAATGAACCATGCATATTGCTGCATATTACTACAACATTGTGAGAAGACAAGGAATGTTTGGTTCTACACTGTAGGAAAAAATGATGTCAAAAGGAATGATAGCATGTCTTATGTTATTCTGCTTCCCAGCCACCCCTAAAGAAAAGAAAATGAATGAATGGCAGAACATGGAAGGTCTTCTGAAGAGGCCACACCAAAACCTTTTGATACTAAACCTCTTTTCTAGGCTCATCCATGAGTCCTCTCAATTCTTAGAAACCAGTATGAGTTATTTGGGCTGGGAGTCCTTTGCTGTGATCACAGGAGAACTTGAATATGCAGCAGAAACTCATCGATGTGTGTGAGACCAGCAATACCACTGCTGCTCTTCCCCTGCTACAGTTGCCATCGATGTCTGTGAGACCAGCAATAGCACTGCTGCTCTTCCCCTGCTACAGTTGTTGGTTAGCTGTGGAGAGGGAATTTGCTGACATTAGAATTATAGACAGAAACATCAGAGCAGCAAAAGAAAAGGTGAAGTAATACACACTGAGAGGAAGGAACATTAGTTCTTAATTACAGAAAGTTGGAAATGGAAAGGATGACTTTGCTCATCACAGTCAAGATGAAGTCAAGATGAGAGCTTTCCTAGTCTGGGGCACAGGAAAAAGGAGAGGAGTGAGAGAGTGGGCAAGTCTAGGTGAAAACAGACTCAAGGAAATCCTACTGTCTCTTGAGTGGTATACCACAGGAAATGCAAGTCAGCCAAGGTCAGGCTGCAGGAGAAAACATGGGCACAGGGCATCGAAACAGAAGCTTCCATAGACCATTTTTGTCACCAGAAGTTGCCAGTGTCCAGAGCTGAGCATGGAACACGTTGGTTCAATTCAACAAACCAAAATGTTTGCATAATCTACACTAAGACTGTTTTCCTGCCCTCACAGTATCAATACATTTTCACAGAAAATGCATTTTTCTTTTTAAATTATTTTGAAAGGAAACTCCTTGAAATTCAAATATGACATATATTTGAGCAGGAAATTCTTTTCTTTAAAACATTCGTTTTAAACATTTTTTTTAATAGCCCTTTCCTGTAACATATCTCTGGCAGCATGTGACATATTATATGGCTTAGATCACAACTGTAAACAAATGACAACTCTGCTTATCAAGAGCTGAAGACACAGTGGGTGATATTCACAGAATCACAGAATATTCAGAAGTGGAAGGGACCCCTGAGAATCTTTGAGTCCTACTCTTGACCCTGCACATAACATTCTTGAATATTGCAGCATGTGCCTGAGAGCATTGTCCAAATGCTTCTTGAACTCTGTCAGGCTTGGTTCTGACAGTGGGGAGGCTGTTCCACTGCCCAACCACCCTCTGGGTGAAGAACCTTTCTCTAATATCTAGCCTAAACCTCAGGCTAGGTTTAGGCAACTTCAGGCCATTCCCTTCAGTCCTGTCACTGGTTGCCTGAGAGAAGAACATTATTCATGTGAGGCAGTCACCTTGGAAGTCTAGTCAATATAATCTTTGTTATCAGTACTGCTGGGAAGATGGCTAAAATAGGTTGGATGTTTCTACCCTGTTTTTATTCTTCAGATGAAAAGGTTTGCAGTTGATTTACTCCACTTAGCAGTGATAGAATACGATATTTAATTTGATGAAATTATCTTTTCTTTCTATTAGGATTGCTTTATGGTTCCAATAGTTCAAGGTCTCTGCAAATCATACTTTTTGATACCAAGGCACTTATCATCCCATATTAACATGACACCAAAATAAAAACACCCCTTGGACTTTGCAACTCCCCCATGTCTTCCAGAGTGCCAGTTGTGTGCTTTATTCATAGGGTCCATGTTTAATGTCTGCCCTGGCTCTTTCAAACGGAAATGTTTTCCCTGTTGGTGCTTACTGCTGGAAGCATTCCTATGCAGTGCTGCAGAGTGGGAAGGCAAGCTCTAATTTTGCTGTCCAGTTCTGGCTGCCCTGTGAATCCAAGTGCTGGATCTGCTGCTTGCCTGCCTTGGGTAAACTGCTTCAAAACATTCAATGAATGTTGGTTTAGGTTTCTATTGCAGTGCAAGTTTACTTTTCACAGTATTTATATGTGTCCATAAGTTTAGCTTAGAATTTTATTGAAAGAAAATACATCAGCTGAAAGCATTCTTAACCATAGCATCTGCTATTCTTGCACATATGTATGTATGCACATGCACAAAAATAAGTCAGTACTGTATTCTTTGGTACAGTACAGATTCAATTCTTGGGGTTTTTTTTAAATGTCATCCACAAAGAGAAATATATCACATTCTATTGTGAAATGATTTTAGGTTTATGGTATGCAAGTTATGCTTTACAAAAAGCAAGAAATAATTGAGACCTACTGAACATTTTGTGCCTAATTCTTCTTTCTTAAACCTTTATTGCACAAGTAACCACAGAGTATTTGCTGCCACAGCTGTTTGTCATGCATGATGCAATTGTTTTCTTAGGCATTATTTGTTTGCATAGATCAGATTCCATTATTCCTGTGAATGCTCATTAAATCATGCCCTGTGCCACTATGAGGCTGGGAATTTCAAAAGTTCATAGTATTAGTTTAACTCCACAGCAGTGACTTAAATGGAAAAGGCTCCCACGGGCTCACTTGAAATGTTTATAACCAGTTTATAGCAATGTGTGTAGACAAAGATGGTTGCATTAATGCTAAGGACAAGCATAACTAGCTAGTACAGTTTTGCAAAAATGAAAAAAATAAAAATAAAAAAATTGTAGATATGAGAGAAAAATCTCTGAGTATTTGTGAAAAATTAATAATTTAAAAATCTAGCAAAATGTCAATTTTGCGTAGAGCACAATGTTTCTGCAAAACTTTTTTTTTTCTTGAGTACTAACTAAATACTAAATAGTAGTTGGCCACAACTACTTTGTGTAGTTTTAAGATGTCTAGAATCACACTAATTAAAATACACCACTTTCAAACAACATTGAAATGCTGATTGTAGAGAAATCCCAATATGATGCTACCACACTGTCAGGGTTTGACAGGCACAGTATGAATAGGCTGTGAAGAAGAAAATGGGTCTGGGACATAGCAAATAATGCTCTCTGTGGCTCTGTCAGTGCTTCTGGACTATAAAAGAGTCACATGCTCTTGCTTGAAATGCATTAGCATGGTCAGCATACTTGTTAGTCAGCATTAAGACGTCTGTCATGTGAATCTAATTTTGTTGAGATTGTATGAAAATACTGATTTGCCTGTCAAGAGAGAACTTTTAAACTCTGACAGAGGAAATGGATGAGGAAACACTATTAATGTATACAAAGTAAGTGTCAAAAGGCAGATCTTGACCTTTTACTCGTCTGGGTTTTTTCAAAGTGTAAGCAAAGAGTACCCAATGACATTCACAAGCAAGTAACAGAAATATTTTTTCATACATGTCATGATTTCCTTGTGCAAGTCATTGCTGCAGCCAATGGGAGATAGTAGGCAAGATTGTAGAAAGCATCACAGGTTTTTATGAACAGCAAAAAAATCTACATGATTAAATGTATCTGAGGAAATATTTTTATATCATTCAGACAACAAATCAAATTATACTGATCACTTCTCTTGTGGGTGGGTTATTCCATATCTGGTACTGATAGATGGCTTGTCTCTTATTCTCCTAAGCTTTCTGGTCTGAGGAGTTGTCAGGTTTGGTCTTCTCTCCTCTCCTCACTAATAAATGAAATTGCTGCTGGGAGCTGTTGTTGCTGTTGTTCCCAAGCTGTGAAAGAAGTCTCTCAGATGAGGGATAAGTTTTTTAATGGGGAAGGGCAGTGTGTTTCACTTGGCCCTGCTGGCTCCAAGGTGGTGTGAAGTTGCACTGAGAAGGTTCATCTGCAAAAACAGCAAGAACTCTCCTCAAGAACCTCTCTCACCTGCAACTTACAGAAATAGGTATAGGATGAGCTAGCATATGAGTCTCAGAAATTTTGACAGTGCTGTATCTCTCCTTCCTGTGTGTTTATTAGCAAGATGGCTCCAGAAAGCCACAGCTAGAGAAACAAAAATTCAATTTTAATGACATGTAAAACAAGTTAACTTAGCTGTTTTCTATCTTTAGAGATTTATATGGATTTCTAGTCTACTTTTCTTTAACAGACAGATTTTTATCCCTCTCCCTAACAGGTTTTCATTCACAAACAGAAAAAAGATTCATGCTCATCATCTGACTCTGAAAGGCTTGAGAGGTGGGCCTGTATGATGAACCTCATGAAGTTCAACAAGGCCAAGCTCAAGGTCCTGCACCTGGGTTTGGGCAATCTAAGCACAAATGCATACTGGGCAGAGAATGGATTCAGGCTGGCCCTGTAGAGAAAGACTTGAGGGTGTTGCTGGATGAAAAGATCAATATGACCCAGCCATGCATGCTTACAACCCAGAAGGGTAAAGGTGTTCTGGGCTGCATCAAAAGAAACATGGTCAGCAGGTCCAAGGGAGGTTATTCTGCCTCTCTGCTCTGCTCTTGTGAAACTCTACCTGCAGTACTGCACCTAGGCCTGGGGCACCCAACCAAGAAAGACGTAGCCCTGTTGGAATGAGTCCATAGGAGGGCCATGAAGCTGATCAGATGCCTGGAGCACCTCCCCTATGAAGTTGGAGCTGTTCAGCTGTGAGAAGAGAAGGCTCCATGGAGATGTTGTAGTACATTCCAGTACCTAACTAGGCTTTCAGGAAGGCTGTAGAGGTACTTTTCACAAGGGTATGTAGTGATAGGAAAAGGTGTAATGGCCTTAAACTGTAGGTTGTTAGATTTACATTAGATATTAGGAAGAAATTCTTTACTGTGGGGATGGTGAGGCACTTGAGGTTGCCCAGAGAGACTGTGGATTCCCCATCCCTGGAGGTGTTCAAGGCCAGGCTGGATGGGGCTCTGAGTAACCTGCTCTAGTGGAAGGTTCCCCACCCATGGCATTGGGGGTGGACTTAGATGATCTTTAAGATTCCTTCCAATCCAAACCATTCTATGATTCTATGATCTGTCTTTTGACATAAGTTATATTGTGTATCCAAATCAGTGCACTGACAAGATTCAACCAGTTGTAGTAGGTTTTTATTTCAGCAGTCCTTTTAAGGGCATTTCATTATGTGGTACAGCACATGCTGAATGTCAAACAGTCAGAAGTTACTTGCATACACATGCAAGTAACGATGCTTCACATTAGAAAACTTTAAAAACCCATGGCAAACACTAAGCTGGTGCTGCTGTGTTGGGTGAGATGGACAAGCAGAGAAAAGACTTGAAAAAATGCACCTTCTCACCTGTGGACTTTTTGCTCTTTCTGAGCTCATGTTTTGTATCACTGTAGGTTCTGTCTGTTGGGTCTCCACTCCTGGAAGGGCAAGGTGAGACTGACATGCTGAACCAACTACTTTTCAGGTGGTTCTCCACCTAATGAAATCCACCAGTCAGTCAGACACCTGGACTCTTCACTGTTGCAAAGAGATAACAGTTGTTCTAACCACCTTAAAATGGTGTGGAAAGCTAACTAGAAAACACATACACACCTCTCAGGGAAATGCTTAGAAGCAAAAACAGAGCCATGGAGTCCTTCAGGCTAATTTCTTCTGGAGCTCAGCCTCAGTATAAGAAAATCCTGCTTCAAAAATAAATAAATATTCTTGAGGAAAAATAGGTTACTTAAACCAGGAGCCATAGCACTCCTGAAATGAAAGCATTCTGATAAAGTGATGTCGCATTTCCTAGTGGGTTCACATCAATGACCAGTCAATCAATCATGACTGGTTGTTTTCTAAATTTCTAATTTATCTGATGAGTTCTTTACCCACAGAATACAATTTTCTTCTTTTCTGTCTGATCCAATAACACCTTATTGTGATCGACACATATTCTGCTTGGATAAAATGAAGCAGGAAGAGTTGCAGAAGGTGTGTGAAACCAATTTTTAATAAAAAATAGGAACCAGGACTATTCTGGCTAATTTCATAGTGACAACTTTGTCAAAGAATTAATGTCTAATAGTTGAAGGACACACTAGGAACCTTAGACTCTTGAGTCTGCACTGATCCACTTTACTGTCTTGGAAGAATCATTCATTTCCCTTTGGCTTTACCATCATTCAGAAAGTTAACTCTGGAAATGCAGAGTTAACTTTTGTTAATACCTTTCCTTTTGTTTCATTTAGGTTTTTAAGGGGTTTGGCTGGTTTAGTTTTTTCTTTGTTGAGATGTACACTCAGATTGCATATGTTTGATAGAAAAAAACACCATTATGTTTGGAGAATATTATGACTGAACTATAGAAAAAAAAGCATTGTGTTTGGAGAATATTATGACTGAACTATTTGGTTTACTGGAAACTTAAGCTCCTTGAACATTTTTGCTCCTCCCCTGCTCCCTTAGTCTCACCCCCTACCCCAATTTTTGTTCAAAAGAAACCTAAGGAAATATTGTGGATATTTGTCCTATCCAAGGATTTTCCCTGCTGAGGGTATGGTCTTCATTAGTTGAGCATTGTGTTTGGAGAATATTATGACTGAACTATTTGGTTTACTGGAAACTTAAGCTCCTTGAACATTTTTGCTCCTCCCCTGCTCCCTTAGTCTCACCCCCTACCCCAATTTTTGTTCAAAAGAAACCTAAGGAAATATTGTGGATATTTGTCCTATCCAAGGATTTTCCCTGCTGAGGGTATGGTCTTCATTAGTTGCTCCTTCAGAACTTCATCTCTATTAGGAGTTTTGGTTTTATTCAGACTCTTGGTTTCTATGATATCACAGAACTCCCCAACTGTCTCTCCTTCTTTGGTTTGCATACTCTGACTGGACCTATGACAACTGTAGCTTGTTGGTCACTATACTGCATAGAATGTGTCTGTCCTTGTGGTCTGCCTGAATGTTGGTCTTTCTCCAGACTGGAGAAAGCTTTTTGTCTTCTTTCAGTGCATTTCTTGTTTCACATGCAAGGGTCCAATAGCTCATTTCCTTATATTTTATTAATTCTTTTCCTGAAAACACTTTCCAGTGTACCTTGCCACTACTTCTTATTTATGGAACATCTGCAGTCACTCTCATTTAACTTCCTTTCTTCTCCATGAAACTAATGCAGAAAACCCAGGATGTTTTCTCTCATGTCAGCAGAATGGCCAATCTCACATTTTCAAGTATCAAAAGGTTGTCTGAAGCATCTGATCTTACTTGGAAGGTTGAAAACAGGAGATGATATCTACCCTAATCTTCCTTTTTGTTTTATTCTCATGGAGCTATGTCTTGCAAACCTCTCTGTACAGTCCATAATCCAGGAACAATGTGTAGAATATTATACACAAAAGTTGCAAAATCACACTGGCAGCTTCTGCTTGCTTTTTTGCTCTTTGCTGAAACCTATCTCAGACAAGACCATTGAAATCAAACGAGTTATTTAATAAGTCAGAATAAGAGAAGAATCTGGCTTCAGAAAATTCAGAGACCTTTGTAACAAATGTATATGACTCCACCCAAAATAAACTTGTCCTACCCAGCCTTTTTTTTCTGTCAACAACTTTTTTTCAGATGTCGACTGTGCCATTATTTGGTTCCAATATCAGTCTCAGAAGCCTCAGCTTTTTATCGATCATGAAAACATGTGATACCTTTTTATCTAAAATTGGGCAGTCATTTTTTTCCAAGGCATGAAATACTCTACAGTCCTTTTATTCTGGGCTGGTTAAAATCTGTCTCTTTTTTACAACATTCTGTTTTTTCTGTACTCCTACTCTGAGGTATTTCATTAACTTATCTCTTTTCATTATTGTTTAAGGGGAGAAAGTGTTTCCAGTTGCCAGTTGATAAAATAAGAAGTGAATGGCAGCAACCTAGAGTTTTATGAAAGAAACTGGTTTTTAAATTTAAATGTAGCTGGCGTCACTTATCTTCGTATAGCTTCTGCTTATGTGGAAAAAAAAATCTCTCTTTTTATAATTGCTTGTCAGCTGAATAATAGAATGGGGGGAGCCAACTTGAAAGACATGGCTGATTGGTGCAATTGAAAAGGGCTTTACAATTAGAGTTCTGGCAGAACACAAAAAAGAAATTGTCTGGCCATGAAGAACAGAGCCTACTTTAGAATTCCCTTTTCTCAGCCAGATAGCATGCATCACTGTTCATGCATTCTCTTGACATTGAATGGAGGACTTCAGAACTACCACCCCAAATTATCCCTTACTGTTTGGTTCTATCTGTGATATTTGTTTGGGGGAGGAAAAACAAAAATCTCTATTACTGACTGTAATGACATGTGGGTAAATGCCATTCCATTTATGCACTTAATCTTAAGCTCGTTTCCCCTCCCCCTCCTACCCCCCCAACCCTACTTCACATATTGCAAAACACATTCTACTTTGATGAATTCCTTTTAGATTATGGGAAAAACCAAGGTTCTGCTTATACTCATCTTCTCCTTCCCTTCCATTTTGCTTCCCCTTCTTTTTTTCCTTTCATCCCTTCCCCTCCCCACCTCCCCTCTCCCCCCCAACGGTTTTGTACGTGAATCCTAAGAGGAAGGAAGCCCCTGCAGGTGTGTTTTGGATTACAGTGGGAGAACAATAGGGCAGCCTCCAATTAACTCCATACCTATTCAGAGGGAATATTTGTTCCCTTGTCTTCAGCATTATTTAATATTTGAAACCGTCGCCTATGACACGATGTACCTGGTGACAAGAACAGGCTTTCAATTCCATTTGAACTCTTCTCTGCCACACAATTAATGTGCCAGATTTTATTTATTTATTCTTAAATAATGATGCATATGAGTGTCTCCAGGCACAAAGGAATAACAGAATACATACAACAGTGTGGGGTCTTTCACTGCCTTGAAGACAGTAGTGGGGGGGAGGGAGAGAAAATGTTGGTAATGGCATGCATTTGACTCCTTGCTACATGTAAAATCAACATGCTAAATATTTATTTTATATTTCCATAAATCTCACAGATTTAAAAACACCCCTGTCATGGTAGCTTTCATCATTTTTACACTATATGTTTTTAAATTGCTGTTATATATAACAACCACTGAAAGCTTAACAGTGACATTTCTTTCTGCCTGAAATACTTGCTGTTTGTAGTTACAGAGCTGCTCATTATGGCTATTTTTATCCTTTCTTTTAAAGAAGTACAGGAGACTCTGAAGCTCCCAAATCCTAGCAGTAGGGAGAAGAAGGGGAAGGAAAGGGTCTGCCTTGGTTCTATTCTCTGTTTAGCAAAATCAAACCTATTTTATTCAGAAAATTCATATGCCAATAGAATGGAGAGTCTTTTTAGTTTTTTTTAAAGGAACAAAATCACAGATTATCCTGGCCAAAATCAGTGTTTTTGTTAAAGGAAATGTCACAGGTCTTAGGAGCAACATCTTGATTTTGGGGCAAGGGGAAACAAATATTTAAAGACAGGTTGGGGAAGGAGGGATATGATGAAAAATAAAAATTTTCACAAGAGAGAATGCATTTTTTAAAAAAAGTTCTCCTTATGAATTCTCCTGACGTGCTGCAGCCCTTTAAGAGAGTGTGAGATGGCTGGCATTATTGGCTGCATTCCCTGATCCTAACATTCCCTATGCAGCAAAGATTTGAGAGAGGTTTACCAGTACTTGAATATTCAGATTATGCTATGGATCTTTCATGGAAAACCTGAAAGCTTTAGCATAATTTGAGGACAAGCCTGCTTTGAATTGTGGCAAAGGTAAGACAGACTCATCTTTTCCAGTTTTGAACTGGGAGCAACATGATTTATGTGAAAGGAGCCTCATAGAGAAAGGTATCTTATTATGGAGGTGGTTTAGCCTTGCTCCAGTGTCACATTCCCAATAAACATGGCTATATATGAGTTAATAAATGAGAAAAAAAAAGTGATTTGGACTGGGAAGACAAAGGTGACACAATGGTTTGATACACAACTTATTTTCACTTTTGCTGTTGCCTCAAATCCTGGTGTGACTCCCTTGAGGTAACCTTCTGGGCCACCTGTTCTTGTATATACCTTAGTTTTATTTTTCTTTCACAATAGATGAGGACACACTAAGATCAACTTCCAGGTTGGCTACAAAGATGCAACTTTAATTACCTGGTGGCATTCTTGAAAGTGTCAGCTTTGTGGTGTTCAGTGGCAAAGAGCCCTGCAACAAACTTTCAGAAGTTTGATCCTAGGAGATTTACTCTAAGGTCTGGATATCTACTCCTCAGTCCCCTCTCCTTACCCTTGGGATTCTAGGTCAGCCCAAAGTGACAGAAATGCAGGCAACTGGAATCACTACTCATTCTGCAAACTTTGGCTGGAGTGTGTAATGAAGGATGATTGTGCTCCCTGGTGTGAGCAAGTGAATTTATCTCAGGGATATGTTATTCTCCTTGTTGCACAGCTCAGATTCCTTTGACTCACTTCAAATTCTGAGTGCTTCCTATTGCTCTGTGCACTGTCACTGGGCTGCCTTTCAAGCCTTTCAAGCATGTTTTCTTAATGCAATAGTTTTGTAAAAAACTTCTCCCCCATGAAAGTGGAGAAGCAGGTAGGTACAATAACAAGTGAAAATCCAAAGGCAAGTCTAAATCTTCATTCAAATTCACCATGAAAGTGACCTTTGCTCTGATCTGGAAGTCCATGTCTCTTATCTGGAAATGGTATTTCTCTGAAGGATGAAGGTGCTGTTTAACTGTATAAAGGTTTTCACTTAACAGTACCACTTTCATGCTGGAGGTCATAGCAAACTTCAATCCTTCTGTAAAGCTTTAAATCCTCTCCCTCCTATGTAAATTTCTTCACAATTTAAGCTTGCCTTCCACAGGCAGAATTCATTTTTCTCTGTTTGTGAATCATAAATAGTATTTCAGGGACCTTGAGAGGTTAGCTAGTCCAGTTTCTTCACGAGCTGAAGCTCAACTCCTGGCAGTGTTTTCAGAATTTTAAAAAGCATCAAATAATGAACACTGTAGTTTTCTTAAGAAATCTATTTATAAAACTATCCTTAAAGCTATAAAGTTGGGTTTCTTAGTGTCTCTTCTGAATCACTGTTTTCACAGTTGGCTGCTGTGTGGTGGTGCCTCCTCAGACATGCTCCTCCTTGGTCTGCATGAGGGGATGCTGCAGCTCCAGGGAAGCACTGGTCTGTCCTGTTCATCTCCATCTGAAGCTTAATTGGGTGGTCAGCAAAGTGTTGATGCTGCTAATGTCTTCAGTTCTGTCACTTTGGGCAGCAGCCTCAGACTAAGGCACTTGTCTTTGGTTACTAGTTGCTGGTGGTAAATGGGAGTATCAAATAAGCTGCAGTGAAATTGGTCTTTCTCCCATCTACTAGTGTTCTGTGTCAAATTTCAGCTGAGGATCTGTCTACATTTTCATCTTTGGAAGATGAATGAAATAATCCTGTGTCAACAAAAAAAAAAAATATTACTTTGGTGTATTTATGAATAGAGCCTTTAGATTTGGGGCAACACTGTTTTTTGTGTACACAAATAAACCCACTTTGTTACTATAATGCAAATAACTGTTAATTATCATCTGAATCAAAGGAAGTGAGATTCTTATTTTCCCTGAAATTATTTATCTTTTTGAATTCCAGGCACAGAGCAGTTTCTAAAAATATTTTAGGCTATATATGTGTCCTCCAAGTTTTGATCTCGTCTTCAACATCTTGGGGAAAGTTGTGGGGTTTTCCTGTATTACACAGAGGATGGTTCTGACAACTGATCATATGAAGAGTTGGACTTGATGATCTTTGAGGTCTCTTCCAACGAGGTTGGTTCTATGATTCTATGAAACAATGAAGCTCTCCATGACCCCTGTTTATATATAATACAAGTGTTAAATCTGGGTGTATTAATACTGATTTTAGTCTGAACTGTTTAAGGAATCTCGACCCAAAGCAGAACTTTGTCTGTCATTAATTTGAGTTACTTCCACTTGTGTCAGCACTATTTAAAAGGAATCAATGAAGGTTTCTGAAGAAAAAGCCTTGTCATCTACTTCCAAATGGACTAAATTAATTAAACTGTTGAAGCCAAATCTATGACATGTTTTATATATTGTTACTTCTTATGGTTTTGCTGCTGACATTGACTGGATTGAGAAGATGAGCTTTTTTCATAGGAAAAAATGAGATTTGTTGGGTTTTTTGTTTCATTTTTAATGTATTTGTACAAATTAATGTCAAAGAGATAAACATTAGGACTGTCCTAGCTAAGCATGCCAAGACGTTCACATCTCTAGAAGAAATGTGGGAGAAGATTTGTTTTGGTTTTGTTTTCATTTAACCCATCCATTCCCAAAAGCACAACCTGTGGGAGACAGCTCCTTCAAGAGGTGTGTTAGTGTGCTGAGAAATCAACTCCCTTTTTGGCTGGCAATGTGCTCACACACACAGCTTTTCCTGCTATGAAGGACTGTAACAAAATCGTATGGGAGAGGAGGAACTGTTAATTCTGTAAGTGTCACAGTTAACAGGAAAAATGTCTATTAGCTTAAGCTAACCTGCACTGTAAAGCTTTAGGAAGAGATGCACAAAGGCTAATGCTAGTCCAGTGAGCTTAATCTCCCTAGTTTCATTCCCAAAATAAGTGGAGAGAAAGGCAGACTACACTGCTGCCTGAACAAGTTCAGGTTGGTCTCATTCCCTGAACCCCTTGATGCAGACCAATTTCTCACTTTGGGCAAACCTATGGGACAGTGGGGTCATGGGCTTTAACTGCTCTTTGAGAACACACCCACAGATTTCCCTGGCAGAGATAAACTATCCTGCAACTTACCAAAGCTTAGGCATAAGCCAGGTTTCCATCCAGCATGTGGTGTGAAGAGAAATCACCTTTGGAGACTAATGACTGGATGTCTGTCCACTCAGGGCACAGTGTCCACATTGCAGATGGACAGTGAGAAAAGATGAAATAAAGACCTTCCAAACAGGCTTTGCCCTCTCATGTGGGGTCCTTGTGGTGACTCTATCCTTGTCCTTGCAGCACCTGACCATTCTCAGGAACAAGGTCAAGCTGGTGGCCCTTGCTCATTTCAGGCAGCAATTTATTTTCACTCTTATATTGGTTGTGGAGTTCAAGTGGAAAGAGGGAGCAGAGTCTGGCTGACTGAACAGAAACAAGCATTTCCATTATACTTGCAAAATCTGTATCTGTTTCTAGGTTATAGGAATAGGCAACCGTTTGGCAGGCACTCAAAAGCACATGCCTAAATCCCCATGTCTGTGGAGAACATAGAAGAGCAGGATCTTGACCTATGACTCAGACACTTAGGCCATGCAAACAAATAAAAACGTTGAACAATGGTTAATAATTGACTATATAAGAGACTTTGGATCTTATTCCAATTTACGGTAAAGACTAGGCTTAACAAAGATTCTCTGGGTTGCACCAAGATGCTGAAGCTTGACCGAAAGGAGGCTTATAGCCACCTGTAAAATTTTCCCAATGTATATTCTGAAAATGCTTTTTTACCTCTCACTTTTTGTTTCAAGAAAAAAAGGTATTTGCAGTTCTGGATTGTCTTGACAAACATAATGAGAAAGAAGAAAAGAAGAAAAATGAAAAAGAATGTAAATGTCCACTTTAATTATTTCTGTATCTTTCGACTAGATAGGTTTGCACAGTTAATTGCAAAAATGATTAAGACAAATGCTAGTAGTCAGCATTTAAATCCTTTTTAGAATAGGAGAAATGTTGATAATGGAAATAAGCTTATTCCAGACCAATGCATTTTACCAATAATAGATTTACTGACTAAAAGGTAAATGAGGGAGAAAAAAATGGAAGAGCTGTTAGAAAGTGGCAGTCATAGCAATTCTCCCAACACTCAGAAGAAACGGGGCAGAGAAACACAGATTAGGGTTTCCTGTGTTTTGACCTCTTTTTACAGAGAACAAGTTGTATCTGGAAGAAATGCTTAGCTATTTTCTAATATAGTGTTAATTTTCAGTGATTAAACTGTATTAGCGAAGTGATGGCATCAATGCAGGCATCTAGGTAAAGAGGGAAGAGAAAGATATTAGTTCTCAGTTTGGAGAGGACTGAGGAGCTGTTTTTCCTGATGCAGATCCTGCTGCTCCCCAGAACATGAAATGGTCAGTGCTCCTGTTAATGCTCAGTTAGTTTCCCTTGTGGCTGTGTGTAGAGTGACCCTTAGTCCAGGTGGTTTTACAAACTCAAAATATCAAGTTCTTCAGAGACAAATTATTGATTCTGTGGTTGATATCACACTAGGTAGGCAAGGGCACTGTTTTCCAAAAAGCTCTGAGTAGATGCTTCTCTGGAACATGGGCCAATGTCTTTTAGCTGCAAAATCCTTGCTAGGAGGGAGACACTCTCCAAAACCACACTTTAGCACCTGGCCTGAGTTAGCAAAGATCAGAGTACAAGCAATAGTGTCTCCTCAAAGTTATTTGCTATTTCAGTGTCTGTTTCTTTGACTATTTTATCTTTTTCTACTATGAATGGATTGATATCTGTCCAGAGAATGTCCTTTAGAATTTTTTTTTCAGTCTTGCCAACTGTAATTTTGTCATTATTTTCTTTCTCCCTAAGGCCAGTTGTAAAGTGAATTATAGCAAGAAAAAATACGTTTGTAATGTTGCAAATGCAGTAGGATCCTGTTTAGGTTTTTGATTTTAGTTGGGGTTTTTTTCTGGCTGCTTTCACAGGTTGAACATTGAGTTGTTGGTATTCACTGATGTAAAACTGACTTAAATGGGCCTATGAGGTGCAGAGACTTTATGCTGGGTTTCCAACAACAGGTCCATGTCATTCCAAACACTAAGGCTTCAAAAATTTATTGGATGCTTGTACGGCTGATACAGAGTAATAAGCAGATTTTATTTTCCCTTCTTTTAGGCATCATGTACTATGACTAGGGCTTTTTTTAATTAATGTTTATGGCTTTTGGCATTGTATTAGTAGATCAATAATATCATGTGGATTTTAATACTATTTTTGGGAAAGCTGCTGACACTTTCAGGACATTCCAAGGCAGGAGTTTGTGTGTGACCAGGTTGTTTGTCCATTCAGTGTGAAGTCAGAGGGATGAAAAACAAGACAAACTTGACATTTTTGGAGACTATTGCACTGTTTGTCTCGTAGAGAAAATGAGGTTGACATTTTCAAGCATGCAATGAATGGTATGCTAGTAATGCTGTGCCACTGATTTACTGTGCAATCAAGCAAAGTGATCTGTTTCATTTCACAAGCAGTGATTTCTGGAGATGTGGGCAAGGCACAATAAAATGTTCTCACAAGATGCTAGGCTTGCACATATGGATTAAAAATACTAGGGAATTTTTTGTAGGATAATTAACTACCTTTCTTCCTCAGTCCTAGCCTGCCAACTTAGGAAGAGCACGAACAAGTGTGAGAAAAGATTCTTCATGTATTTCTACCTGAGCACCTTCCCTGGGAAGGAAGGTTGATGGGAGCTACCACCACTGAAGCATTATGCTAGCCAGAGCCATGGACTTGTTCATGGTTGAATATATCTCCCTTATTCTGTAAGAATTCAGACTTATGACTTACAAGACCCAGTACCTAAGAAATACTAACAACATCCAATAGTGATTAATCTAGATTAATGCCCTTCTACACTAATGGAAGATTCTTATGGCAAATTTTGGCTTCTCTGTGTCAGAGAAGTAGGGATAAGAAATCAGAAATTTTATTTTTTTTTTCACTCTTCTCCTTCTTGCCTAAATTGTCCTCATGAGAGTATGTCATAGATTTTCCCACTAGTTACTTTTGCTGGGCACTTGTGATGTTTTCATATCTGCCCCTTTTTCATTTTTCTCCCCTTTGTCCTGTCATGGTGTTTATCCTGAATGAAATAAAGAGAAGTGGAAACTGTACCATTCATGTTACTTAGAGTACCCTTCTGTCACAGCACTCTCACTTAACCCCTGGAAAATGTGCATTTCCCATGCAAATCCACTGGTGGTGGCATTTTTAGGCTTGTGACTGTGTGTCTTTGTGAGCCCTCATTTCCAGAAGGGAATTTCCTTGGACATTATATGGGAACTACTGTGAGAAGGAGCCTGGCCACAAACCCTCACCCCTTGCTATTGCAGCATGAATTCTTGACTTTCAGTAAACCCACATTTCACTCCAGACCACAAAACTGTAGCATCATAACTCTTCATTATCCCTCTGAGAGGCACTGGCACATTCAAGATTGAAAATCCGTGTTAAAATATTTCCAGCTTGAATTTTTTTTTAATTCAAATGTGGAGTGTTAGGCACCATTATCATCAACTTCTTTCCTCCAACCAGAGCCTTGTCTGTGAGTAAGAAGTGTGAATGGGTTTGGATTCCAAACTCTCCCTTGCCTGCTCGTGCAGGGAATCTTAATTAAGGAGTATGATGCCAGCCCTTATACATTTATTTTTCCTAAATATATTCCAGAAAAATCTCGTGGGTTTATAAAGATTACCATGCCATTAAATCATAATAGTAGAACAGAGTTTTTACTGAACAAGAAAACAAGCCAATGAATAGAGGCAGCGAGATGACAGCATGCTGTGAAACCAATGGTTACAAATTGGTTTCCTCTAGTCACAGTTGCCTTTGACTGCTTTAGATTCTCAGCAGCTTTTCATTAAGAATCTCCATGTGCCCTTTTAAAGAAAAAAGTCTGTGACCTCTTTATTTTTGGAAATGCAGGTACAATATGCATAATATCAGCTTGAGATTGGGAAATTGGTAGGTTGTTATTCAATGTCTTTTGGGGACCAGTTTCTCTACAGGGCTAGGTGGGTTTCCAACAACATATAAATTAGCTACACAGGGCAGTTATTTTTGTTGCATTTATACAACTTGTGATTAGACCTGATGGAATGGCATTTCAAATATTTTATAAGCTTTTGTTTATTTTGGATTTGCCCCCATTTTTGGCTTTGTCAAATAAGAACATCCCCAAGAAATATCTGCTGCAATAAAATTAAATGGGTCCTGAAAATGTTATAGTTTTAATCAATTTGTTTTGGTCTTGGGTTGGCAATATACTCATAATATTCAGGTTTGAATTTTCCTATGTTTTGGCATGTGAATGTGCATGGTCTTTTCTTGTTTCATTTTTTTATTTTCAAAATCAGATTCTTTGCCTTTGTCCTTTTTCATAGAACAAAAATTTCTTCCTGATAAACCTCAAGATCTTGCTTTTCCATTAGGAATCAAATACCATATTTACAAGCATTTCCCACAAAAGACATCACTGATTACCAACACTGCCTAAGATTTGGATCTGGTCCAATTATTGTTCACTGCTATTCAAGGAAGTAGTAATGGGAAGAATTTTCACTACAGAGAGCGTTGCCACAAAAAGCTAATAATCCTGCATTGCTGGAAATAGTTGTTACTCAGAGGTTTTCCCAAAACTCCAAGGTTTATTTTTGGTTAAAGAGCCTCAGACTTAGTAGCTTACCTAAATAAGCTAATCCTGATATTACTGAAATTGGACAGTAATACTCAGAAGTGAATCTTTCACCCTTAGCAGGATTTATGGTATGGAAATTGCTGAACACTTCATAGTGTGCTAGTTTGTGACCTGTGGTTCAGAAGTACAAAGGAATTACAGAGATATATGATAATACAGGACAATAGTTTAATTTCTGGGGTTGTCTGAGAAGCTATAAAGTTAATATCACATTTCTTCTTCCTCCACCTACTAACCCACAAGATCAAAGTGGGTCGTGTCGTCCTGGCAATAAGGAATTGCCTAATAGTTATGGACTTCATTCCTCAAATTATCTCTACAGGGAAAATAAGGCTTGAAGAGATAATGACATATGTGATAGATGAGCCACAGTTCTAGTTCCTAGTCTGGGCAATTAGGCAAGACTTGAGTCAAGCACAGAACTCCCAGCACTTTCAGCTACAGAGGTGACCTACTTTCTGTGTATTGATTCAGCTCCTGGAATTCAATATTCTGTATGAACAGAATTCATGCAGAATTTGAAATGTTTTGGCCCAGGACTCCAGCTGATATACATCTATCTGGGTAGATCTACTAGAGAAAGCAGCAGTTTGAATCTGACCATGTATCTTCATCTCAGCACTTGGTGTTCTGAAAATGTGTATAAGTTAATAAATATGTCTTGGGGTCAAGTTTAACTCACTCACAAAGATTTCAAGGTGTTTTGGATCCCAGCCATATCAGTCCTATACGAATAGGAAACTCAATTCAGGGGACATTATAGAGCACGGGGATGGAGCTTAACTACCTTGAGAGTTTCTGCAAAAGCACAAATAAATTGATCTTTGGTTAGGTGTATGTTTGCCTGGACCTGCCACTACTGTAATTTGAACTAACATCATAGCAGTTTGCTGCAGCTGCTCTAGCTTGACAGAAACCCAAGACTGTCATTGAGATTTTACAGTGAAGCTGCTCTAGAGATCTTAATGCTTCCTGCTATTAAGATCCTTGCTATCTCTGTTAACTTCTGTTTATCCCACATGTCATGATGCCCTCCACTAGGCTAACAGTGCGAAGGACATTCAGAGCCCACAATGCTCTTTTGTAGTCTTGCCTGGTAGGAACGTCAGGGCAAACCTTCAAAAGCAATGTTCAAAAGAGAGGCTGTTAAAGAAGCCTGAAAAATGCAAATCCTATTTAAATAAGGAAATGATGTTCTTCAGTGATCTCAATAAGACCAGCTTGAGCAAGCCAGGAATGCAAAAGAAATCAAAAGACACACAGTCTGGCTTGACTGGCAATAATACTGCATGTGTCGTGGAGAAACTGTAAATGACAATGAATCAGAATACCTCAAAGTTTTGATGTGAAAGGGACCAGCAGGGTGTGATTTGGTCAAGGATACCATTGGTTCTGGGCTGCTGAGATTATTTAGGAAATGACCCATCCAGTCACAAAGGTTTGTGAGTACAAGCAAAGCAAAGTCAGAAGGGGGGGAAAAACCCTGACATTTACACTTATACAGCTACTACATAAACTGAACTCATTATACAATCATAGGGCTTTTTTTGGTGGTGTGGGTTTTGGTTTTTGGCTGGGTTTCTTTTTTTCCCAGAATATCTGTCTCTCTCATTCAGAATAGTCCTTTGAGGGTTGCTGCTGTATTTATCCAAGCCACTGGGCCAGATGCATGAATTCCAACTCTCTCATCAAGAGTGTATAAAACACTGAATGAGAATGGGAGGAACCAATCAAACAATGTGGGCAGAGCTGGAATTCATCCTAATTTGCTGCATACCCTAACCTAATTGATAAAGAAAGAATGGCAGAGGATCAATTGGTACAAGAGGATACCAGTGAAATGGATTAATATCTGTGAGGTAGTTTCTGCATTAATAATCCAGACACCAACAATTACAA
>NW_008684280.1:120241-126049 GCF_000695815.1 Acanthisitta chloris
ACTGAAGTTGTACCCATTTCTGAATCAGAGGCCTCGTGCCAGGCAGCATACCAGTGTGTATCAAAGAAGCAGTTCCTACCCAGACATTTGGATTTCCTGTAACAGGCACTGTACACAGCAACTGAGCAGAACAGGCACCAATGGTTTTGATATATAAGGGTTAAAGGCTTCTTTCACTTGTAATAAAAATGTTGTTACACGCCATTACATTGGCAAAATCATCTGCATATAATAATTGAAAAAGATGGCATATTAAACCATATTTCACTACTCAGATGGTAACAATTTGCAATGATGTACTGCACTCTTTAAAGCTGTGTACTAGTCTAGTTTGGGGAGGCAAAAATTGTACCAGAAAAGCAATTGTGGTAGTTGTATTTTCGTATTTTGGCAGCTCTGATCAAGACAAAGGTTGCACACAGTTTCAGTATCATTCTTGTACAAACACTTTAGCAATAAAGGTGTTTGTTTCTGTTGCCTAATTGAGAAAAATGCAGAAGAAGCTTAAAAGATAATGAGATGCATTAGCATTTCAAAGTCTCCATCTGTATAGTTAAATAAAACTTGAAATATATAATTCATGATTATTTTAAATTCTAATAGAGTTCCAAAATGAAAAAAAATAAATTAGTATCAAAGTCCTGGAAGCCTGTCAGTTCTCATCCATTGATGATCTGCTCCATGTTCCTTGGCTTGATGGTATATTCTAAAGTGGAAGAAAGCAGAAGCATCCTGCACACTAATTTTAAAATATTTGATGATAAATATGCTGCTTTTTTAACACCACATAATGCAGTTATGCCCATCGTGGAGGCATTCTGATTATTGTAAGTATCTTTAAAAAGATGTGTATCAATTTATTCTAGCAGTAAATCCTAGATTTACTTAGATCTTCACAAGATCAATTGTGTAGCTTTCTAAGAGGAATGAGTAATAAAGAGTTGATATCTAATACAGTGCCTGCAAAGATTAGAATAGTTTACCAGTGTACATCAAAGATTTATCCACCTTAAGCTCCTACAAGAGAAGTTATTTTTTTCACACTTGCACATGCTACGCATGCATAAGTGAGTGATGTTAAGCTGAGATGAAGGGGAGGTGAGGTATATCTGATGCCAGCCAAGACAATATACAGATGACAAAAAGCTGTGTCACAGCTTCTAGATGCCAATTTTGCAGCTGACAGATGTAGATGGAAATATTTCTGTCAATGCAGGAATATCCATTTGACTTTTTTTGTCTGTTGGCCCTCTTTATTCTCTTAAAATTTAAAAGTGACTGCATGATTCGGGGACATCCTCCTTCAGATAGAAAAAATTATTTTCTTTTAAGTGAATTTTATTTGTCACTCATTGCATTGTGAAGATATTTAAATTAAATTCACTGTTAACAAAAAATATTTCAAGTGTTATCAAATACAGCATATGTAGTATAAAATGAGTGACACAGTTAATGGATCACTGATAAGCTTAGGTAAATGAGGGACTTTCTCACTTTGGGAATGGAATGCTACTTGTTGAAAGAGAAATACACTGCTGACAGCATTGTTCATAGACTTGTAGAGTATCCTGAGTTGAAAAGGATGTACAAGAATCATTAAGCCCAACTTCACCCCAGCACAGGACAGCCCAAAGAATCCCACCATGTGCCTCAGAGCGTTGTCCAAACACTTCTTGAACGGCAGCAGGCTTGGTACCATGGTCACTTAGTTGGTCCTTTCTGCATTGTAGTAGTTCTTTCTTTATCCTGAAGGTTTTCCCAATGCTCTTAGAAATGGGCAGATTCCAGCTGAATCCACTGATGCAGGGCTGGGTTCCAAAGAGGCATCACTGCTTGGGTACCTCCAGAGCTGAGCTCCTCACCCAGGAAGGTACGTGTTTGATGAAGGTACCTGAAGTACCCTCTTCTATGGAGCCTTTTTTTGGTGCACAGCCCTGAGACAAAGGCTTTCGAGAGGAGGCATTTTGCACATTCAGGTTCAATGTGATATACTGGCAGTGCCATTCTCATTGTGCTAAGAGACAACAGAAATTACAGTTCTAGGTGCCTCTATCAGAAAAATCAAGCATAATTGAGGACTTGACTGGATTTTCCTCAGTTTCTCTAGATCAATTCTTTGCTTATCTCCACTGAAAACTTATTGAGATCTGTGGTATAAATCACATATATAAAATATTTACTGAATTTACCATGAGCTCTTTCATAGTCCATGTAGGCAGACAGCATTTCTGTGCTATAAAAACTCAGAAATATATTAAAGCCCACTGCACATGTCTTATGGGAAAAAATGATGGTTGATAGCTGTGTAACAGTAGGTACCAGCTACTGTTACAGACTGTTTCCAGATTTACAGTATTGTTGGTAGGCATTACCTTAATGGCAGTCATGGTGTAGTGTCAGCCCATGAATTGACACTTGGTAGGCATTATTGGCAGTCACGGTGTAGTGTCAGCCCATGAATTGACACAGGACCTGACAAGGAAGATACTTAGATAAAGGCAGCATCAGAAAGCAGGGGGAGAATGAAGGAGGAAAGACTGCATTGTAGAAATTAGGTATTCATTCCTGGAAAAAATCAATTTTAAAAAAGCAACCAAGCACAGAGGAAGACACAAACAGTCTCTATTATTGGCAGTCACGGTGTAGTGTCAGCCCATGAATTGACACAGGACCTGACAAGGAAGATACTTAGATAAAGGCAGCATCAGAAAGCAGGGGGAGAATGAAGGAGGAAAGACTGCATTGTAGAAATTAGGTATTCATTCCTGGAAAAAATCAATTTTAAAAAAGCAACCAAGCACAGAGGAAGACACAAACAGTCTCTTCAATATTACAACAGTTTAATCAGAAAAAAAAGTGTTATTCTTAATACATGGCTTCATAATACCTGGGGGCAAATTGGAACCAATACTGTTGTGACTCAGCTACATATCACTAAACTTTGGGGAAAGGAAAATATTGTACAATTTCAGCTTTAAGACAATTCATTGCAACTATGCTAATAAAAGTCTATGTAAGCAGAAATTTCATCCTCATGAAATGACCTTAAGCCTCAGAACTCACCAGTATTCTATACTGACACAAGGATTCAAACAATTATTTTATTCTTTTCAATGCTAACTACTTTGTGTCATTAGAATTGAATTGCTAACAATAGCATGAGAACTGATTGCTTTCATACATCATTCTGATTTCTTAGGATAGCAGGGGATGAATCATTTTCAGAAGAGTTATTTGCTCTCCATCTACTAAAGATGGTTAGGCATTGAGCTACTCAACTACAGGTTAGGTATTGGGCCTAGACAAACACCTGATTTTTATACTACAGAATTGTTTCATTTCTCAAGGCTCTGGAAGAATGCAGTTTTTGGATATAGTATGCTCGTGTAAAAAAAAAAAATTCGGAATAAGGTCTGCACACATCACAAAATTTTTTTTACGTTTTAATACACAGAGGTACATCAATGCCTTGGAATTTTTCAGACTGCCCAGTGGAAAATTTCACCTATAGAATATAAATCTGATACAACTTCAGTCAGTGAACGTTTTTTGCCATTTCCCTCAATCAAAACACTGAAAGATAGAAGCAATCACACCTAGGGATTGCTAATAATGACCATTGATTGTGGTATCACTATATAGCGAGTTGTCACAGCTAACAGCATGCAGCTGACTGTGCTGAAGAAAAAGGTCTGGGCAGTGACCAAATGAATGAAGTTTTACACGGGCAAGTGCTGGATCCTGCACTGGGGATGGAGCAACCCTGGATGGATGTACACACTGGGAAATGAGAGGCTGGAAAATAGTGCTGCAGAAAGGGACCTGGGGAGCCTCATCAGTGGCAAGCTGGATATAATGCAAGAGTGTGTCCTGGCAGCCAGGAGGGCCAACCATGCCCTGGGATACATCAGGCAAAGCATTGCCAGCCAGTCCAGAGAGCTGACTGTCCGACCTGACTCTGCTCTGGTGTGGCTTCACCTGGAATACTGTGTGCAGCTTTAGGCAGCACAATCCAGGAAAGATATTAAGCCATTAGAGAGCACCCAAAGCAGGGCAGCAAAGATGGAGAAGAGCCTTGAGGGGAAGCCACATGAGGAGTGGCTGTGGTCACTTGGTCTGTTCAGCCTCAAGAAGAGGAGATTGAGGGGAGACATTGCTGTACAAAACTCCCTCACAAAGGGAAGTGAAGCAGGAGGCACTCACCTCTTCTCTCTGGCAACCAGTGACAGGACTCAAGGGAATGGTCTGAAGTTGTATCAGAGTAGGTTTAGCTTAGATATTAGAAAAAAATTCTTCATCCAGAGAGTGGCTGGACACTGGAATAGGCTCCCCAGGTCACAACACCAAGCCTGACAGCGTTCAGGAAACATCTGGAAAATGCTCTCGGGCGCGTGGTGTGATTCTTGGGGATCTCGTGTGCAGAAACACGAGCTGGACTCAATGATCCCTTTCAATTCCGAATATTCAGTGATTCTGTGAAAACACATCAGGCAACTCCCTAAACCATAGTAACCATTACACTACACTAATATGCTCTAACATGTTTATCTTTCTGTACTAAGGAAATAGGTCAACTTAGTCCCTTTGACTAAAAAATGTAAATTGATTTTTGCTCTTTCAGATAGTTTTCTGTACGACAATGTTTGCCTCTAAAGGTAGATCTCCTATTTACTGATCTCAGTCATAATTTTAGATATTTCATTTAGTGAAAGGGGATTGAATTCCAAAAATCTGGATCAAACTGATAATCTGACTCAATGATTTTCGGAGTACGGTGAAGTTTACATCTAATATAATATTTTGCTCATAAAGCTTGATTGCTGTTTTCTTTTGAAACATCAAGATTGACACAACATTTTAAGGGGAAGAAAAAGAAGTGCTTCCTTAAGTGGTATCTTCATTGAAATTGTAGAGGAAATAAAATGTTTCTTCAAAAAATATCTTCATATAAATTGTAAAGTAGGGAGAGTTTATGGCTATCTGCCATTTCTGATGTAGAAGATCTACTTCATACACATAAACTCTACTTCCAAGGTAAGCACACAGTTTTTAATAGGGACACAGCTAACTTGTGGTCTTGCTGGTAGGTTTTACATTAGCAGTTTATGAGTATCTCAGATATATTTATCTTAATTTATTGCTAAGTATTTCTGACAAATAATTTCTCACACGTAGGTGCGTCCTGGGAAGTTTTTTGGCAACATTCTCTAGTGAAAATAAAAAAAGGAGAGTTGTACTGCATTGTGTCTCTTGTTAGCTCACGGTTACAAGATTTTATCACTGGTCTTTGGATGAGCAAGTGTAACTGCTGGAAGCATATTGTAGATGGTAACCCTTATGAGTTGAAAACCAGCAGTTATTATCTGACATTTGCTTAAAAGTTATCAATTTACCTATTCTTCCCTGAAAAACTGCATGCTAAAGTATTTGTAGAGCTCAAACATAATGAAGAAGCTTAACTATAGAAGAAATACACTGATTATTTTAATCCTTATTGGTAACATGAGAACATGACTAGAAAGTAAGACATAACACACTCCAGATAAATAAATAAAAAATTAAAAAAGGTATTTTCTTCCTCTGAATATTAAAACAAAAGCTTCAGCTCTACTGTGGGTTTTTCAAAGACACTATACCCACCAAATCTTAAAAGTTATTTTCTTGTGTCATAGGTAATATCACAGAAGGAGAAAGCAAGCAAAACTGCATTCAAACACCTAACGTTGTCTTTGTTATGCAGTCTGTGTCCAAGACCCTCCAGCCTCAAGATCATAGCAATTAATGACACTTGCTTATTCTTGTGATTTC
>NW_008684280.1:126116-128711 GCF_000695815.1 Acanthisitta chloris
AGTACAGAGCTGGAAGAAATTCTCAAGGGAAGCAGCATATATGGCTCGAAGTAAAAGTGAGCAGAAGAGACCAGAAGCTCTTGCACCAAGTTTCTGCACAGCCACAATAATAACCCTCCGTATAACAGTGCAACTGACTTTTCCCAGAGAAACCCACCATTCCACTAACTTTTTGGCAGCCTGTGCTTTTTTTTTCACTTAGCAAGCCTTGTGTCTTCTTTCCTTCATTCCCCACCCCTCATGCCTCTCACTGTGCTTTCACCTTTCAGGTTCACAATGTTTGCAGATCTGCTCTTCACATATCAGACTGTGTTCATTATGGGAAATAACCTTCCAGCATTCTCCTGAGTTCAACTGCAGAAATGCAGGAATTCATTGAAAACAAAAGCAAAGACCCAAGTGTGAAAAGAAGTAATATCCTTTCTTCCTGTCTTCTGTCTCTTTTCTTTTTTCTCTTTCATTTTTTAAACCACTAATAGGATCATACAAGTATTTACAATAAAACAGCTTCAAGGAAGAACAATACAGACACTTTTAATAATGTTTCATTTAGTCCGACAACCTTTTAGAAATAGGTTTCTGTTACACAGAACACAAAAACAGATCCTATTCAAATCGGGACCAAAAAACCCCACAACTCACCACATTAGAAATTCACTTTACAACTATCTCCAAGTCAGATAGTTTAATCTTATTATTTTGGCACCTTTCTGCTTATTTATATACCTCACTCCCCTACTCAAAACCCATTGTAATTGCTAGTGTCTTTTTTTTCTTATCAGGGGAGAAGGTTCATTTTTAAGTTCCTCACACAAGAGAGGAGTGAGCAGAGTATTAGAGTGTGAGCCTGCATATCTACATTGGAATCAGAGGTGTACAGCAAGGTTTTGACTATGTGGGTTTCACAGAGTATGTTTGAAACAGTTCATCATGACACATAAATAAAATCAAGCTTAGGATTTCCATGTTAAAAAAAGTTATTGCATGTAACACAGAGAACATCTGTTGTACTGAGTGGCCTGGAGCTATTGCATGTAACACACAGAACATCTGTTGTACTGAGTGGCCTGGACTACCCTGTGCACTGGTCTAAAGCAGAGTGAGAATCAGGTGGAAAGGCTCCTGTGTTGCTGGCATGCTATTGTCATAACTTAGATCTGAATTTTGCTCTGCTCAGGGAGGATGTACAAGATGCATAATTACTCACTGCTCATTCACTGCTCAGTCTGAATTGTCTGAAGTTTCTGTACTCAGCTGTCCATGCCCTACTAACCACTCCTGTCCTACACTACACTTGATGGAACATCTCTTTTGAATATGTATTGCTTCAAGCAAAAGCAGACAGCTGAGCTTAGACCTTCACGTATTTCATCCACAGATAAGAGAGGAACAAGTGTGAGAGATAGTCTACATACAGACTTGCACAGCTCTATTTAAAATAATACAGTTGCTTTCATGGGCATTTTCTGCCAGAAGTGCCTTTTTCTTCTTCACTTTAAATGTAGCTGCAATCAAGTGATACTTGGGCAGAAGAGTATATGAGCTTGCTGCATAATATCTAGTACTGGTTTGTCTAAATATGTTGAAATTTCAAATTAAACTTGTATAGCTGCAAACATAGACAAGCCCCAAAATTTATGTTAAAGCCAAGAAAGCTGAAATGTTGAAATGTTCTAGTATACAGATTAAAATTAGTTATATCATTTGCACCTGTCAATTTAAGGAAACAAATTAAACTGATATAATTTGAGCTTTAGTCAGAATGTGAGTTTCCACACATGGTTTTACAGTGAATTAATTAAAGGTCTGTCTGCATGGGAAATTTGACCAGAATAGCTCTCTTGTAAGAATGTGTCTCTTTGTAGATACTCCTATTCCAGAAATCCCTGTTTGGTTTTGTTGCAGGGTGTTTTGTTGGTTTGGTTTTTTCTCTTGTTTAGTTTAGTGCACTCTTAAATAAGGAGATCTGTGCTTCAAGTTGTTTAGAAGAAAGTAATCCCAAGCAGACAAAACCCTTAATGCATTTAAAACCACACTGTCACTTTACACAGGGTGCAAGGCAAGGCTTGGGGTGTTTTTAGCTTCCATATTTTACATATCCACAGTTTGAACATGGAAAAATATTTCAATTGTAATTCAAAAATCCTTTGACAGTGAGGAAAGCATAATTTATCATGCTGTGCTGGCTGATTTACTGTACATGTAAGCTCTACTGATCACTTTGAATGACACTGATGGATTTAATTCCAGACCACACGAAGGAGCCAGCATTCTTCTCTTTCCAGTTCAGTCGTGCAATACTGTCATGTGATGTGTGTTGAACTCACAAGGCAAACTGCAGGGCACCACAAGGTCTACAAAAATCTGGCCAAAAATCTAGAGCCATTCCTTCAGCAAGAAAATTCTTGTAGTAAATTCCATGTATACTTTTGGAAGCTTTTTAGATTCATGTAATCGCAAGGAATTTGTAGTAGAATGTGAGGATTTTGAGCCGCTGAGGCTGGTTGCAAACTAACTGTGATGGGATGTCAAATAAAAGATGATAGTCAGAAATTATAGCCTGATATCAAGAACCTCCTTCTCAAATGATAAATT
>NW_008684280.1:128722-155009 GCF_000695815.1 Acanthisitta chloris
TCAGGAAATATACCAGAGCTCAAGAGTGAGTCAGAGTAAAGTTTCACCAAGCTCAGTGTTCTGTTTCTGGCAGTAGGTAGTAGGGGATGCCTAAAGAAGAGCATATGAATGAGGCAAACATATGGTTTTCCCGGAGTATGTCTTAGGAATATGTCAGTATTCCTCTAGCATCAAGCAGTTTGCTGCTTAGGGGCTCCCTGGGCCAGAAATGATTACAGTATTAGAGTGAGTCAGAGTAAAGTTTCACCAAGCTCAGTGTTCTGTTTCTGGCAGTAGGTAGTAGGGGATGCCTAAAGAAGAGCATATGAATGAGGCAAACATATGGTTTTCCCGGAGTATGTCTTAGGAATATGTCAGTATTCCTCTAGCATCAAGCAGTTTGCTGCTTAGGGGCTCCCTGGGCCAGAAATGATTACAGTATTAGATTACCTTCACAGGATTTTTGTTACACAAATGTGTCTATCTGAACCCATGTAAACCTTGCAGGGAGAAGTGCCACATCTTTAGTAAACTCTGCATGAAGAACCATCTTTGCTTTGCCCCTGAAACCTGCCAATTCACCTGGTACTTCTCAGTTCTCCTGTTAGAAAAGAGATTCCAGGCCTCTGTCCTTATCCCCCATGGCTGCAGTATATAGGCAGCCAAAATTGGCATATTGTTTTGGATCTGGGTAATTTTGGGTAAAATTCAAAATAATACCGTAGCTATCAATTTCTCTTCCTATGAGAGAGATCTAAAAAAGTCTGTACTTAGCTATGTAAATACCACATTCATTTAAATTTTTTGGCACAAACATTCCCTGCTAAGTTAAAGGTTTACTTCTGTGCCTGTAGGTCAGGAATGTAACAAGATTTCCCTCTTCTCTCTGCCCTCAGCAGCACAACATACAATGAAAAATTGCTGCATTTACGAAAAAAGAAAAAAAATATCCCTGTCCATAGATGGTAGAAAGTCCTAGCAAGGAAACATTCTGGGGTGCAGGTCTCTTCATGGTCCAGTTACTCTCTGGGCCCCACATTGCCTAATGGAAAATAATAAATCCTCTTATAGCTGTTGTCTTGTGCCTAAGTGAGACACAGACAGGAAACTTTTCCAAGGGACATTTTGCCGGATATGGCAGGGACAAAATCACTCAGCAACCTTCTTTGAGGTGTTTGAGCAAGAGAAGGAGCAAGTTTGGAAGTTTCTATGTACATAGATGTGGTCTCAAATTGCTTTCTGGTCTGAACATGCCATTTCAGTCCCTGTGGTTGCTTTTTTATTGTGTATTTAGGTTAGTTTCCAGCTAGATCAGTGAGCTCATCTGCCTCGTCCTGCAGCCAAATGATCAGTACTGACGACAGAAAAAAAAGGAAAAAAAATTAGAGAGGAAAAAATGGGCCAGGGGAAGACCCCAATGTATCACATCCTGCCTGGGGCACAGGGATCCTACAGTTACTCTAGTGTGTTTTGAAAGCACATCCCAAAACTGCTCAGACATCACATTAACACCTGTGTGAATCTCTCTGCTGTTAGATATTCATTTTAGGCAACATCTGGCCTTGGATTAAAGACTTTAAAAGCTAGATAAGCCACTCTACTTAAAGAAATATCAGTTCCATTCTTATTTGCATTCAGTGTTAAAAAAAATTTTTATTTTTATTTTTTTCTAGCCCAGGCTTTTTTGACTTCAGCTTCAAAAAGTGAAATCTAGTCACACGTATTTCTGTTGGTATAAGAACCAGCTACAGCCTTGTACCCTTTGATTTGTAGTTGTGTCAATAATCAACTTAGCAGCTCTTGGATAAATGATTAGCAACCTCTTAAATGTCTCAGTCTTTCATTAAACAATCAGCTTTTCTGAACTAGCAGCATCTTTGTGGCTCCTTTCTGAATCCACTGGTTTTACGTCACTTTTTCTGCAGTCTGGACACAAGGCCTGGCCCCTGCCTTGTAGGGGAATATCAGCATCATGTGCCTGTGTGATATTCTGTCTTGATGCATGCACCAAAGCTATTTTGCCCTGTTAGCTACAACATCACACAGAGAGCTCATGTTAAGCTGCTTTACTACAGCAACTGTTTGAGTATTTCAGTATTTCAAGTCCTGCCCCTCAGTTTGCATTCATGACCTATCTACTTCTTTCCTAAAAGTGTGTCTTTTCATGTGTTTCAAATGAAAACAACAGCTCAAGAAATTGTCAAATTTGTTCACAGAAATTAATTATCCTCATTATTTACTATACCACTCACACATCGTCTGCAAATTTTACTAGCAATGACTTTTCTCGAGACTACAGATAAGGATGTTGTATAGCATTTGGTCAAGAACAGATTGCACTGGGACTAGCTCCATAGTATGATGATTCATTATTATTTCTTCTGAGATCTGTCAATTAAGTAAGATTTAATTGGAGAAAAATTTTAATTAGAGCTGGAATGCAAATTATTTTTCCTTATTGCAAAATCTTCAGGATTTAATGGTTTTTTTCCTCCTTTCCTGAAATAGACCAAGAGGCTAAAATCTCAAATTCAGGAGGGGGAAGGAAAAAAAAGAAAGTAGAAGAATACTGCATGGCTAAAAAATCTTCTAGTTCCTAAACAGAAACAACCAAAATTCCTGGGGGGGAAAAAAAAAAAAGACATCCATTGAAAAAAAGATGAAATAGATGAAAAAGAAGAGATAACATCAAAACTTAAAAGTAACTAATCCAAAGCTTCTCTCCCCCCCCTCACAAAGGCTGTAGGTTTGGCAATTGCCAAACTGAATTAGTTTTAATCCATTTGAAAGGATTTCATTGATCTTTGTACAGTGACAATTTTGTTATCAGAATACCATACAGGTCTACATCAAGTATCTGAGGGGCATCAGGGACACAGATGCTCCGTGAGCTGCTCAGATCCCTAACGTGTCATTTATAACCTGCAGTTCAGGACAGCTGCCCACTACAATTCAGACCATTTTTCCAAGTCCTCCAAAATGCCTTCGCTCAACTAGTGCCAATCAGAAGATCACTCTTTTACCATCTTTTCCTTCAAGTTTCAGCTGTTTACTTTTCAACAAAATTTTCTTTAACATTCCCCAAATCAGTGTGCAGTGTTTAGAATTTCTGCTGGTAAGGATTTAGCTCTTTCCCATATAAGGTAGAGACTTACCTGTGCCTTGAAATTGTGGTTTACAGAGCCAAGGCTCTAACTTTGAGCTATTTTGGTCCTGAAGAGCACTTGTAAATCTTGTCTTGAATTATAGCCCAGCTATTGTACCAACACTTCCCTTTGACAACTATACTTTTAATGTCATAAAAACCCCCCAATATCTAGTTTGTCTGACAAGGACTATTTTCTACACACACCCCTGCCCCAGTTTTGTTTACATTGCTTATGATACTACTCTGTAAATCTTTATGCATCCCATATCAATTTTCTTGTGATTATGCCCAAGATTAGTGCCAGGATTAGAATCCCAATGTTACTTAGTCACCTTTTTTAAAACTAGTTCAACAGTTCTGTGTAGACAAGGCCTGGAACTAATTATATCAGTGTAAGCTGGTTGTAGCTAGATTTAAAAATTAATTCTGAAAACATTCACAGCTTTGCATAAATCAAAACATTTCTCATCTTTCCTTGAATTTCTCTCAGAAATGAAAAACACTCTCCATGCATGAGAGAACTAATTCTTGCATGCAAATGCTCCGAAGGAGAAAGGTGATTATTTCAAACAGATCCACAAAGCAAGGGAGAATGGCTCTGGCCCAAACATGAGGAAAACAAAGTATGCTGCTATGTACTGGGGACACCCTGGGCACGTTTCAAATGCAACAGAACCAATAGGTTTGAGATATTGTGGGCAGCACACAAGAAACCTTCAAAGTCTTGCTTTGAAATTCTTAAAATTCAATGACAACATTTGCTGTTTTAGAGTCAATGGCATTATACCAGGAATAAATTAGTTTTGTAAAACTGAAACAAATTCCTCACCTCTCGAACACTATCTGGTTATGGTGCTGCCCCAGCACATCAGTGTAAGTATCTTTTAGCCATGAATGTGTTTACCTTCACAATATGGCTGTGAGGTAGGGAGATATAAATACCTCATTCTACAGATGATTCAATAAATCATGGGGAGACATATTTCATATCCCTTAACAGACTTCCTGTCTAGGAATCTATAATAGGTCTGCTGTAAATACTATATATTTTATGCTTTTATGCCCTCATGCAAGTTTATGGCTGTTACTTTACTCCAAATATTCTATCAGGACAGGCTCAGGAAAGAAATATTCATCATCAAGAAATTGGGGTACACCTGAGTACAACCATGCAAGTGCAACAGTAATAAGTTGAACCGTATTAGAGCCCAGAAGAGAGTCAAAGTATGTGGCAACTTTCTAGGAGTTATTTATTCACAAGCTCAAAGAGTGAAAACAAGGGAAATCCTGTTTCTCCTTGCAAAAATCTGGGTCAAAAAGTAAATTTTCAGTTTTTGAAATGGATGGATAATTTCCAGCATTCTTGATCTTTCCCAGCTAACCTGGGGCTTCTGATTGCCATACTATAGTGAAAGAGCTAAACCTCAGAAAGTGTCCTCAGAAATTTAATATGTTCAAGTTGGATAACAGACCTTAAACACAGATAAAATCTAGCTGAATTTCAAGTCCTAGGAGACTTGAAAAAAACTAGGAGATTTTCATAAATGGATATACAGCATTAACAGATATTCCGTGTCTCTTCATGGTTGGAAAGCTTTTTCATATACAATAACCAATGTCCATGCAGAGCTTATCCATGAATATAGCTCAAATGTGAAATGTTCCAATAAATATAACCAAGAAAAAGGACAAAGAGACAAAGAAACGAGATATCCCTGATCCAACAAGTAGTGCCAGGTGCAGTGTCTGGCAGAAAAACACCTTGTCACGTCCCTCCATGTCTGATGCACATGACTTTTAGCGTGTGCTGACTGACAGAAGGACCATGGCTCTGTCCCAGTGTTTCACGAAGGCATCGTCTCAGCCATAGTGGGGCAGAGTACAAATGAAGCTCTGTCTGGTGCAGTTTGTCTAGCCCTAGACAGCTGCTGTGGTGGAATGCTGCTGTCACTTCACTGAATACCTGACTGCCTACGGATTAATAGAAAATGTGGCAGAGAGCAAGAAGTTCCCATCAAGAGGAATATTGAAGGAAAGGAATCTGACCTGAAGAGTCTACCTGAAGGGCTGCTCAGAAAATCCTTACAGACAGTTAGCAGATGCTGTTGTTCTCTTGGATATGTTTTTATTGTTTCCATTGTTGTTTGTGTTAGCTACACTTGCAAACCATTTCTTCCACTCTACATCTATTGAAATCACACTGAATTTGTGACACCACAATCATTTCCATGGCAACTGGCTCCTGTCACACAGAGGCACTGCAAGGACAGCAGTGCAGGAGTGATACGATCAGCAATTTTAGTCTGTCCAGTGAATTCCAAGCTGCTGAAGAGGGCACACAGTGGCAGGAAGGCCAACACAAAAAGCCCTGCACTAATCAGACCTGCTTGTAATGAAAGTGGGAATAATGATCTTCAATCATCTGCAGTTAATGAGCACTTCATTTGTTATACCCTTCAAATACTAGTATATATTAAAAAAACTCACCTGGAAACAATGGTAGCAAGCCTTAACAAGGCAAGTTTTGTGTTCCAGTCCATCAAAATGTGAGTATGGGGAAATCACCTTTCTGTCCTTATGTCATGTACCAATCAGCAGCAATACAGTTGGAGACAGAGCTAAGCAAAGTCAGTTGACTTTCTGTCCATTCCAGAACGAATTCTGATCATTTAACAAGAAAGTACCATGCCATGATTTAATAAAATGCATTTAAATGTCACTCAAATAATAGTGGAAGTCCACATTTTTTGGTTTTGTTTTTGTGGTGGTTTTTTTTCTTTCTAGTGGTGCTCTCCATTACGACCACTTGAGGAATAAATGTGAAATAAAGCACAAATGTGAGAGAATGTCAGTGAAAATCTAAGAATTGTGACACACAGCTTCAGGAAGGCTTTGTAGCCTCTTAAATTATGAAAGGACATCATGAGAGAAGTGTGATTCACTTGATTATATATATAATCAATTATCAAAGATTAACAAATAAGATAGCAATAAGAATGCTACCATATTTTATCCAGGTATGTCATTCAAGTGTCAGCTCCACCTCCAGGTCCCCCTGCACCCATCCTTAGGGTGGTGATGATCCAAACTACTCAAAGCCAAACATGTGAGATATGATTTATCCATTAGAGCCCTTCAAATGTTCTGTAAACCATATAGTGGTCCTTGTTACTGTTGCTAAGCTTGAGGGTTGTTGGGGTTTGTTGTTGGTTTTTTTCTGTAAACTGTCAGAAGAATGCCTACTAGTTATACCTTGAGTACTATTCTTGGTGTTTTAGCAGCAAATACATCTGGAACCTAACTGTGCTTCTGTGTGGTCTTTGTGCTGTGTGACAACAAAGCAAAAAATGCATAGACAGTATGTTGGCAATCAAGATCTTCAGCAGGTGTAAATGGATGTCACAGCTGAAGTTAGGCTGGTTTACACCAGAGGAGGATAGACCCTTTTGACCTTTACATTTTTATTTGCAGATTTCTGTCATCCCAGTGTAATCTAGAGGTTTTTACTCTACTCCTTTGTCTTCCAGGAAACATCTGAATTAAGCATCATGTTCTCTGGAGACAGAGAAAAGACTTTTCCTCATCCAAAGCCCTGTCAGGTAACTGATTATCTGAGAGTGTATGCTTATGCTGACTTGCCTCCATCACTCAGAGCAAACATGAAGACAAATGCTGATCACAATTCTCTCTGCTTTCCTACTTCCAACTGTGGGTAACTCTGAGTCTAGCTGATATTTCCAGATTAGTTGTACTCCAGTGCACATGGCTAAGCCTCTCTAGTACAAGGTGATACTTAGAATGTTTGGAATCATATTGATTAATTCCAGCTAGAATCTTATGAAGTTTCAGATTTTTAATTTCCCTGGTTTTGTTAGCAGATAAAAGAACATATAATTCTCTTTCCAGGCAAGACTGTGAAACCTGGATTGCCTTTTCACCATGATTTTAGGCTTAACTTTATTTGCTGGTTTGATTTCATACTAAGGATCTTACAAAATATGCTTGCTAGATGTAAAAAATAAACAGCATTATAACTCTAATTCTTGTTTCCTATGGACAACATCTCCTCAGTAAAATGATGTACAAAGTACCATTTGTTATGTTCAAAGCATGGCTTTTCATAAGACTCCTGTCATAAATAGGACATTTAATATTGGATTCATTGTTAAACCAGACAGCATGGAGAGCTGGCAGCATTTTGCAGCAAGGCACACAGCCTGTTTTATCAATGAGTTTACAATCAATAAAATCTTGGGATGAAAAGCACTCTTTCTTGCACAAATGGCAACAGAGATTCATCACAGGAGTTTTACCTGTGGATATGACTACACTTCTTTCATCTCAAACAGCTACTAAAACAAAAAACCCTTTCCAAAAGTCACATTGTCAGGTGATGACAGTGGAAGTGGAAAGGGTTGTTTGGGAGGTTTTATTTTGACTGCAATACACTGAGAGATAGGAGCTGTCTTTTAAACAACTCATTCTGAGAAATGTATTAGTGTTTCCAATTAATGGCAGCACAAGGTTCCCCAGAAAATATGACAGATTCTTGGTAGATGCTACAAGAACTGTTTTCAACAAGGTTTTCCTCTCAGGTACATTCTTTGTCCACTCGGAGTCTTACGGGTTTTCTTTTTCAAAAGGACCATAGTTTATTTCTGCATTCATTACTCTGGTTATTATTTTAAGCGGTTTCAGATCCAGTGGCACTCACTCCTTTCAAAAGCATCAGAATTGGACATACCTTTTACCCCTTAAATCTTCAGCCCGACCTGTATTTCATACCTGCTCCCACTCACAAGATCACGATACGCAAAATGCCTTAGGAAAAGCAAAGTAGTTTTGTCTTTAAAACCCTGAAACCATCTAGCTCTGTCAGGTGTTTTGATAAGGTGACACTACAGATAAATCAGATTAAGTGTGGGTTCAAGCCAACTGCCACGATCTGGTTCACTGAGCAGTCCCTGGGAAACCTGCGTTGGTCTCCACGAGCTGAGGATGGATGTCCTGAGCAGAGCACACACACAGTCCAGGAGTGACCACAGGACCATGTTCTCAGTACTGTGGCCCTGAAAATCAACCTGCAGCTGGAGACAAACATGGTGCAGCTGAAAGGAGCAGTGGAAATCATGACTGTGATCCCTCCTTGCCATGACAGGATTGTCTTGAAGTCAGACTGACCAGCCCTTGGCCATTTACCATATGAATGGAAAAAATACACAGTGGGATTTGGAGACACTCAGTCCTGCACCATGTCTTTGTTTCAGAATAGACCCAAGACCCAAGGACTGATGCAGGTTTGGCTCAAAACATGCACGGAAACAGATTGCACAGAAAAGCTGAAAATGGTGTAATTCAAATATCCTTGTTGGAAGGCACAAAGACATGTTTTGGATAACTGCATAGGAAATGCATTGTATTGAATTAGTGAATAGTTCAAACGTAGAAATACTCAGAAAATTGCAATGGGAATCCCTTATGATTTTATGAACAAATAGATGTATTCAAAATTCTGGATGAAAAATGAATAATAGTTTTGGCTAGAAGTTCCAGTCATTTCAAATTAAAAATCTGATTTCTGTTGATGTTTTTGACAAAGAGAGTTTCAGTCATTTCAAATTAAAAATGTGATTTCTGTTGATGTTTTTGACAAAGAGGTTTCCTTCACTCCCATTTTGAATGGATATTTTCCCTGTGTTTTCCTGTTCACTCAGAAAGAATGGAATGAATTTTTCAGATTAAGCAAAATACAAATTTTCATTTATCCTGTAAGACCATTCAAATTACTTTTTCATGTTTTGATTAGAGCCTGATAGGTTTGATTGAAATTACAGTTTTCTCTAAAAATTATCACACACTAATTCTGGCAGGATTTATTTTCTTTTTTTTTTTTTTATTTTCCCAGAAAAAGATTCTGAGTGCCACTTACAGCACTAGGATTCCTTGTGTCTTTTTACTAACCCTCACCCTTGACATGCTGTTATTACTGATGCAAATCACGCAGCTTGGTTCTACTTTAATATCTTCTTAGTAAAATAGCAATAATTTCCTAGGTCAGACAAGATTTCTGAAGAATATTTATTAGACACTCAGAACACAGAGAGCATGTTTTCCCAAGACTGGCATAAAATTTATGCAACAGCATTTGTTTCTTGGCATTATTTTTGATACACACCTTACTAACACAGAGAAGAAGCAGACATCTACAGTGGTAAGCACTACAGTATTTATTATTTAATTCACTCCCAAACCTCCTAGTTACAGCTAGTGTTTGTGTTCCCAATCTCTGAGCCCAGAGCAATGCGTGTTCATACCCACACATTTGGGCTTTCAGGTCTATACAAACTTGGTGGGTTTTACTGTTTGTGAAGCATATAAAACAATCTAGATTGAATTTTAGTTTGATTCTAGCACAGGTTTAAGAAGGCCCCAAAGGAGATTTTGTGTAAAACTGACAAATCTTTAACTATGCTGAAGACTCATTTTTCCTTCCATTTTCGTACCTGTTGGCACAGTATAATTGCAGCCCTTCCTCCCTGGAGGATAAATCAGAAGATCATGACAGTACAGTTGGAAGCAGTCAGGCATCTTCCACAGACTGATATGTTTTGCTTCACTCACTCTAGTCCCCTGCTGCTTTCCTACTTTTATCTCCAGATTTTCTTAGCCTGATTGCTTCAGCCCATGCATTTTGAGGGAGCGATGTCAATGGCATGCCTCCTGCATAGAAACCTTGCAGCAGCTGGTAAAATGCAGCTTGACAACATTCCTCAGGTTTTTCTCCATGCCTTATCTGGTGAAAGACAAAATAGTTTCATTAGCCACACCTCGAGGCTTGAAGTGCCAGGAGTAAAATGCATGTTTTTCTGAAGACAGTAAAAGACTTTTTGAACCTTTTGAATAGTTTAAAGTCCTCATGAAGAATACTGTTAAAATGATTCTGTAGAACTGCATCTTCTTATTCAGCAAATTGATTCCCATGATACATTAAGTAACAAAACACTGTGTTAGATAATCATGAGTTATCAAGTCACTATACAATACAAAATTGCAGGTAGACAGATACCTTTGGAAGGTGACTCCTAATTCTGTGTCAGTCTAGATCTATTACAAAATAATATTAATTAGCTTAAGCAATCATCACAATGACTGAATAGGACATGTACAGCTTATCAAAAGAAATACACTAAGCAGCAATCCTTCTTGTTATTAATGAGAAGTTTATTCAGTAGTGATAAAATAGATCAGCATTGACTTTTAAATTGTTTAACCAGTAACTAGCTTTAGAAAATTAGTATTTTCCCCATAATTTTGCATTTTAAAAGTTTTTTATTGCCCATTTTTATTTTTATTTTTTCTTTCTCATAATTTGCAGAGCACTCATAACTAGTAATGGTCAGGCAACTCAGTGTGACTAACTAGAAGAGAATGGTAAGTATAGACAAAGGTATGGAGCATTTCAGTAGAATAGTATGCTTTGTAATAGAAAATAGCTGATGGATGAATTGTTGAAGATTTTCAGAATTACAAGTATGAAGAATAGTAACAGAAAGTTATTTTCTATTTCTCCTCCAAGACAAGCATTAGGGTGCTTCAAATGAAGCTAGTGCATGGTTTAAAAAATAATAATTAAAAATCAACTGTTTCCAGGCCATGTGAGTCTGAGATATAGAATCCCATCTTTCTGAGAAGTTTGCAGTTTAGAGTTAAAAAGAAAAAGAACAGGTAAATCAGTGACCATTAAGACCTGAAGCTGCAAGAATTCAGTGTTCCTGGGAAGTGTGTCAAAAAACTGCTTGCAGGTTCTTATACCTTCCTCTGTGTACCTGTAATTGGTAATTGCCATGGGACAAATCCTGAGCTGGATGAAGCTCTGATGGTATACAGCAGAGCAGTCTTGAGTTTGCTTACATACCAACATACTGCATTACTAACTCTGCATCATGATGCATTGGATAGACAGAAGTAGTAACAACACTAAGCTAGGCATGTGTTGGGACTTTTCAAATGGGGCCCATTGTATTCATCTTGTCTGTAATTACCAGGCCAAAACGACCTCTTTCAGAAGCTGAGTACAAGTGCCTAGAATTATTATTTCCTGGTTATGAAAACCAGTAATATTCCAATTCAAATTAGATATGTGTTACACAGCCCCAGTACATCCAAAAGATGTGCACCTAGTAGACCTGCAGTGGATGGTGGTTAGGTGTCACCAAGTATAACACAGCTAGGGAAAATGGCAAATAGCAGGTGTACATATTATCTTTCTCCTGATCATAATCATGAAGTTGCTTCACAGCAGATTGTAGCAGAAGTGACTCTTTCAGGGGCACTGAGAATGTAAACAGCAGGAAAGTGTTTTTTTAAAAGAAAGTGGGGATAGATAACCTTTGCTGTAAAGTCACTGCAAGGAAAAAGGCAGGGAGAGAGGAACAAGACATGACAAGTTCAGATCACGTGCAACTTTATAAGAAGTTAAATTGCTTTTCTATGAGATTTCATGGACATGAGTATATTTTTCCGAACAGACTGCAGGAGGTGCTTGAGAAACAGCATTATCTGGAACTATCCAACATTTACTGAAACCAAAATCAGGATAATCTGATTTCAATGGGATGCCTATGCTAGAACCATTTCTGTCTGTCTCACTTTTGTTTCTAAGTTTATTAACAGTAAAGTACACCTTGTTTAGCCACATGAATACTTATGTACATACAGAAACAATCCTGTCTTTAAAAAAAAGGGGGGAGAGGCTAAATATAATAAAATATGTAATCCTCATTAATTCTTATAAAACACACAGGAAAGATAAAATACAAGATACTAATAATCACTTGGTTACTAGCACCTTAGTCTAAAATTTATTCATTTTCAGGCACCTGTTGCAGACAAGGATAATATGGTTATTTCCTTTTTTCTATGTCAACAAATATGTTAAGAATAGCTTGAAAGATTAGATTCCCCAACCTGTGCTAACTTACTTGCTAAATTTACCCACTAATATAATGAAATTGAATAAAAGATCACCCACCCATGGTACTGCTAAACAGCACATCAGAGCCAGACAAGAGCAGCAGCAATGTTGATTTGTGCTTAAGATAATGAAATTTGAAAGTCTAGAAATGATAGGGTTGTTTATAGCAAGTTCATCTCTGTGAAATAATTGCATCCAAGTTCCCATAAACATAAAAGAGAGGCAGTCTGCTGCAGCTGGTTGAAAGGATGGTTTGATTAAGGAATATAGATAACATTTACAGCTTCAGAAGAACTTCAAAAGAGTATCAGACAAATCAGGGAATTTTAAAGACAGAATAAAATTTCCAAACTTAAAAGCATTATTTTTCCTCAGACATCTAATTTACATTATATACCAGCAGCCTATAACAAACCTCCCACAAAGAAATGATAGCACACACTATGGTTGTCCCATTTAAACACAATTACTGTCCCTTTGCCAGACACCAGGAAACATTTCTTCCCATAGCAACAGTAAGAGAAAGGTCAGGCTAAAATTTTTGCAGCAAAGCCTGCCCTTAAGAAGGATTCAGGATTACATTGTGGATTACATGCTTTTGAAATAGGATACTTCCAAGTTAACATTCACCTGGCTCATCCCTCCCCTTCCCTTGGGATTAACTCTATGGGTTTGGAAAGCCTACACCTGGCTCCTTCTATACCTGTCTTCCCCAGTATTTAGCCAGAATAGAGTTCCTTCAATTGCTACTTTAGCAAGTGTGTAAATGAGAAGTAGCAAATATTCTTGCTAATTCACTGAGAGCATAACTCGGGACGTATTTAATTAAAAGCAATGAACTGAGCTAATGTACCTAGTTCATGTCATTCAATTTGGTCTAGTAAGCACCTTTTAGATACAAGAATATTTAAATGATGATGCATTGTTGTTTTTACCTTGTTTTTTTATTCTTTTAAGAGTTTGCTTTGTACTGTTTGCCTGTTAGCATACAAACCAATAGCATTGGTTTACATTCTGCTAGGAGCTAGTTAGCTATTGTGTATGACTGGTAAACTAAGAGCATTTGGTATTGAGGATTAAGCTTGCAAAAACATATGCAGATGAGTCACTTCCATCATGTGAATGATTTCATCCAACTTCTGTTAAATGCTTTGAATTACGGTTTTCCTCAGAATCATAGTCCAAGGAGAACAGTGTTACAAGTTCAATAAAAAGGCTGAAATGGATCAAGTAGCATGCACAATTGAAAGCTTTTAAAAAGTCAACGTTTCTTGTATCAGCTCAATAGTTTGTGAGTATGACCTGAATATTTAGGGTTTTTGAAAAAACCCCTTAAGAAAGGCTAGAATTTCCAAAACCAGACAAATCTTCACTGGATTCCAAGTAAACACATGGAGAGCTGTTATTTTGTGAAGTCACTATGCTATTCAGTTTGCGTTTGGGTGTAAGTATTTATGGAATCATAAGCATAATAATCTACAAATCTAATTTGTAGAGAAAACTTTTGCACAAAAAAAGTCCAGAACCTGTTACCATGAATGTTATCCTGAATGTTCACACTCAGGACATGCATTGGACTGGACTTGACAGAATTGAGTTGGATGACAAGATTATCATCAAGTCAAGGGATTATAAACATCACATATGACTCTCAGGGGCTGGAGAAACTCAGGATTTTGCATCATAACCTGGAGAACACCCTAGTACTCGACAGTGTTGCTAGGTAAGACAGTGTCAGACTCTGGCAGGTGGCTTTGCTTTCTGCATTTAGTTCCCTGTGCCAAGATCAGCTCCAAACACAGGATATCTGTAGGAGAAGGAATGGATATTTTAAAGAAATGTATAGTAAATGCAAAATATAACACTTTTTGTGAGAGTAGCAACCCTTATAATGCATTCTCCTTGTTGTCAAGAAAAAGAAGAGCACTCGGAAGAAAAAAAAATAGCAAGAAAAATAATTTACCTACTTTAAACTGACTTTACTTTTTGTTTGTTTGTTTCCATGAAAAAAAACCAATAAATTCTATTATATCTCCATTTTATTTAATAATTTATGAAAGTTATCATGAAGACCAGACTCAGAGGTGGAAGGAAACACAGGAGACTTCTCACAAAGGCATTCCCAGTGTTTTTACTCTGTATGTCCCAGAAGGGCCTGTTGACATTAACACCATTTGAAATGCTAGTGAAACAGACTTAAGGAACAGCATATTTCATGAAATGAAGAATTCACAGTAAAACTGCACTATATCTGATGTAGCAACCTTTATAGCTCCTTCAGACAATCATATTATCCTGTCATTTTTCTGTGAGAATGAATCTTTCCTTCTCACCCTGCCCCTTTTTTTAAATTTTTTTGGAGTGACAACAGTGTAGAGGAATGCATTCTCAGGAAATTGCTTGGGAACTTTGAAAAGGTTCTGCATGCAGTAGCCATAGAACTGGTTATCATAGCCCCATTAAGGCTGGAAAAGACCTCCAAGATCACCAAGGCCAGCCTTCAGTTGAATACCACCATGTCCACTAAACCATGTTGCAAAGTGCCACATCCACTAATTTTTTAAACACTTCCAGGGATCTTAACTCCTCCACTCTCCTGGGGAGCCTATTCCAGTGTTTAATTACTCTTTCAGTGAAGAAATTTTCCTAATATCCAAACTGAACCTCCCCTGGCACAACGTGAGGCCATTTCCCCTTGTCCCATCCCTAGTTCATAGAATCACAGAACCACAGACTCATCAAGCTTGGAAGAGACCTTGAAGATCATCAAGTCCAACCATTAACCTGGCACTCCACTGTAACCTCTAAACCCTAAAACCATATCTTCCAGCACCAGATCCAGACATCTCTAAACTAACTCCGAGTTGCCTGGGAGAAGAGGCCACGCTGCAACCTCCTTTCAGATGGTTTTAGAGAAATCATTCTCCTCTGAGCCTTCTTTTCTCCATGCTGAACAACACCAGTACCCTCAGCTGCTCCTCATGGGATTTTTGTTCCAGCCCCTTTACCAGCTCTGCAGCCCATCTCTACACATGCTCCAGCACCTCAATGTCATTCTTGTAGTGAAAGGCCCAAAACTAAGTGCAGGATTCAAGGTGCATTAGAGTCTTGGCATGTGGAATAAGTCAAAGGATGTTGATACTGCCAGCACCTCAGTCTGCTGGAGCAAGGCAAGATGGTGTGGCAGCAGTGGGCAGACAGATGTTTCACATTTGAATCCTACTTTCTGCCCCAAAGTAGTGCTAATTTTATTTTTGATTTATAGATATTTTGGTGAAGTATCTTGTATTTTAAAGATACACTAAGAAAGGCTTTGTTTAGGAAGACTAAGAATTTTGAATTTTTTTCAAATGTCTTTTTAAAGGAGTACTTAGTTAAAATGAATTTCCCTAACTAATAATTCCTTTTCGATGACATTTTCTAATCCAGCAAAGAGTTTTGCGATAAAAGTTTCTGATTACGCAACAACACTACAGATCTAATTCTTACTTATTGCTGTATGTACACAATAATGTAGCCAGGGTAATAACTCATTGTAAGAATAGCTAAAGATGGCCACTGTCCACAGAGGTCCAGGAACAAAGGAACCTCAAAGGAAGAACAGAAGATTTCTGGGTGATGGAAGCAGCATCTTAAGGCTTCTATTCCTGAACATCTGCAGTATCGTGATCACCGAATTTACTGTCTGTAACAACGACTCTGCTCAAATTTTACAGTGTTTGATTTTTAAACAAAAAAATCAAAAATGCAGTGAAGAGAAAATAGTCTTTTTATCTTCAAAATCTTCTCATGGATTTGTTCCTGCTCACTTCTAACACAACGATGTCTTTGTAGTCATCTCTCTCAGTTCATCTCTGCTCTTGACAACTGTTATCTCCAGAGTTCTTTCCATTTGGCATGGACATTCCAGTTTACTAATTCATCACTCCTACTGTCCTAGGTTACAATGTAGGGAGCAACCCATGCTATTCTTCCCAAGGAGGTGGGGGCAATATTTGTTCCTGCTCACTTCTAACACAACGATGTCTTTGTAGTCATCTCTCTCAGTTCATCTCTGCTCTTGACAACTGTTATCTCCAGAGTTCTTTCCATTTGGCATGGACATTCCAGTTTACTAATTCATCACTCCTACTGTCCTAGGTTACAATGTAGGGAGCAACCCATGCTATTCTTCCCAAGGAGGTGGGGGCAATGACTGTTATCCATGATATTCTTCCCAAGGAGGTGGGGGCAATGACTGTTATCTCCTGGTCCCTGATGGCTCCCCCAGGGGCTGTCTCTGTTTAATGGGTTTCTTACTTGGAGTCTCTCACTGGTTTGCTTTCAAACCTACCAACTACCTTAGAGGTGGAAGAATGAAGCAGAAGCTCAGCTGATGTCTCAAGTGCACATATTGTGTGTATTTGAGTGAATAAGTATTGGGAAGCTACTTTATTTTTAGATAGTTATATACATGTCACTTCCCCTAAATCGGGTACCTTTAGTAAGTTTCTAATAAAACAAAAAAAAACCTCACAAAATATTTGTCATTTGAAAATTATGAATCATAAGATAAAATTAATGAATCATATAGGTATGTGGCAGTAGCAGGAATAAATACCAGTATATTGAATAAAGGTACCTATGTTTTTATTAAAAAAAAAGTCCATGCTACCAAAAACCTCTATATACATAATAAATGTGTGTGTGTCCATGGCTCCAAAACTTTTATGATAAGTTTTAACAGGAAGTTCTAAAATAAGCTTTGTTTTGTTATTATTTTTCTTTCTTTGAGAGTTTTTTAACTGCACTTTATATTGCTTTTCTACAGTCTCTTTCTCAGTTTCCCACAGCGTGTATCTCATATGAAGTTATCTTTTCTCACAGATTCCTTGCTCTTTGTTCAAAAGCTTCCTGGTATAGGGTGATTGTTATTATGGCATGTAAAAATGGCAGTTTGATAGAGTAAGAAGTTATTTAATTCTAAATAGGGATTCTAAATCAATTCCAGAAATATGAAGAATAATAATCTGAGAGGTTAGATTCAATTTTAAATTAATTCCAAAATCTCCAACTTGAACTTTGAATCAGTTTTGCCTAACAGCTTGTGAAAAGCTGGATGTGCCTTTAACTTCAGTGGCAGTGCATGGCATTCAATATCTCCCAGTCTCCCAGTCTAGTATGGGGCCATGATATAAAATCATCTGAGAAGCCTCATTTTGCTTCCAGTGGCATTAGAATGAGGCTGAGTGTAAGATTCAAAATTAATAATACTTGACAGTCCTTTTGATTGCCTTCTTTTCTCAGTAAAAAAAAAAATAAAAATAAAAAAAGGGAATACTTTGAATAGATTAATTCAGAACTCAGCAAAGTATGGGCAAAAATAGATCAAATCTGGACTTTTTAAAAGAGCTAATGTTTATGCAATGTCTTAAGCAAATCAACAAGCTTTAACAGCAGCCAGCTCAAATCAGTGAGTGTTTTGCTGGAAGTTGCTGGTGTAAGACTACACTGCTGGATACACAGCAAATACTACAGCCTCAGGGTTTCTTGCTTCCACACCTGCAAAGGAAGCATGGTCCAAAGGAAGCTGCTTCCACTAAACTTAAAAGATTTGGATAGCACTAACTCATCTATAAGAGAGTTCTGTCAGCAGTGGAACTTCTCCCTGCACACACTGAGCTCAGTGCCCTGCAGCAACCTGTTCTGACAGTGATACTGATTTCCCCTGTGCCCTTGTAAATTTGTGCCACCAAGAAGAAACTTTATCCCCTATTTATTGATCTAATTTTTCTTATAAAACTTTCCAAACCCAGATATTTTATATAGACTTATCTTTTGAATGAACTCATCACACCTTTGCCACTTGAAATTGTAGTATGCCTAACCTTGAACAGAGTTTAGATTTTAAGTTGTTCTAATTTTGACTCTGAAGTATGAAGTAACTAGTCTCAGCAAGTATGTCAAACAATCATGTTAGCCCAACAAGAAAAACAATAAGAAAAAGAAAGAAATACAGATTTATCTGTCAGAGTTAATAATTATAGTTATTGCTCCTTTTAATGAATAATGATCAACATTTAATTTAAACACACACGAACAGCATTAACAGTCTTGTTTAGTGAACGTAAAGCAAAACACTTAGGACCTTATTCTGAAATTAGTTACACACCATATCCTTGGTGTGTATCCTCTGATTTTGATACTTAGAATCATAGAATCATCAAGGTTGGAGGAGACCTCTAAGATCATCAAGTCCAACTATTAACCTGCCCCTAAACCCTAAACCATATTCTCCAGTGCCAGATCCAGGTGCCTCTTAAACATTTCCATGGGTGGTGATTCCACCACCTCCCTGGGCAATCTGTTCCCGTGCTTGACCACCCTAGCAGTGAAGAAATATTTCCTAATATCTGATTTGAATCTTCCCTGTCTCAGCTTATGACAGTTGCCTCTCATTCTCTCATTGCAGGAGTGTCAGAAGAGAGCATCCCCCAATTCTCTACAATTCCCTTTAGGTTCTTGTAGAGAGTAATGAGGTTACCCTGAACCATCTCTTTTCAAGGCTAAACAAACCCAACTTCCTCAGCCCTTCCTCATACAGCATGTGTTCTAGGCCTTTTATGAGCCTTGTTACCCTTCTCTTGACATGCCTCAGGACCTCAGTGTCCTTTCTAAAGTGAGGAAACCAAAACTGAGCACAGCACATGAGGTGTGGCACCACCAATGCCAAGCATAACTGGCATTAAACTCAAGATACACATTTAATGAGAATGATTTTAACATGAGTCCTTGGTTAAGGTATACAAAATTACTGTTTTGTCATCCAGAAAAATGTGTGTGTTCTCTTACAGAGAGCATTCTTCTAACAGCATGTTTGGCTTGGTCTAATATAAGCAGTGAATTTTAACATGAGTGTAGACCAGCAAAATGTCTGGTTGTGTAAAATCAAGTCTACGGGCACACTTTAGCAAATCTTATGTCTTCTGTCTTGTCCAACATTGTGCACTCAGTAAAAGTGCCAGGGATAAGAACAGTCTCTTGACCTCATTAGTTATCCCTTTTTCAGTATGCAGCTGCTTAGTCATGTAGCTGAGATCAGAGAGTTTTGGCAATAATCCCTGGAAAAACAATCTGGTCCTGTCTTCTAGCTCCTCCATGCACCTCCTTCTTCTTTCAGCTGCTGGTGCTTGGGGACAGAGATGGATCTAAAGCTTAACTCTTCATCTGCAACTAGTGTGTGGCACTAGGAGAGGTTCTACAGAATGGAGCAGTTGGTCCTGAGAATTAGGTGTCCAAGTTGTGAGCATCTGGATTTTACTGGAGATCTGGTTCTCTGAATTTAACACCCATTGATGCTAGCAGGTGCTCTCTGAAGCTCATGGTCTGAAAGCAACCCTGTTCATACACTCATTGCAAATGAAAGCACATCAAGAAGGGATGCTCAGGAGTTTCATTTCAAAAATATGCTTCTAACCTGGACCATATCAATGCAAACACTCTTGAAAGGGCCCAGGAAGAGTCCACTCTGCATAGCACAAAGAAAGTGGTGGGGATAGCTTTGGTGTGGGCTGCAAATTGAGGTGCCCTCAATACAATCTGATGTAGCATGATGGATGGCAACTAGATTCAGTTTCCAGATCTGCTACTGATTTACTTCTTCCATTGTCCTCAACAGGCAGTAAAAAGTGAAATATAATTTAATCTCTGAAAACAGCCTTTTATTCCTTAGTTTGTGATATTTATTTTTTCTCCCTGTCTTGTAACATCTGTGGTGACACAGGCAAATGTTATTCTGGATGGACCATACCTAAACCACACATCAGTATTGGTGAGACTTATTCCTATCAGTCGAAGTGGAGTCAGCAAAAGTTGAGGGAAAACACAGATCAACTAAATTCATCTAAGGTCTAACTTATTCATTCCAACAAATTTATCAGTGTTAAGAGTGCATCTTTATTTCCTTAGGAATGGTCCATGACTTTATAGTCAACAAAATGTGGTTTTGCAGTTTTAAAGTGTTTGAGAAAGGTGAACAACTAAGAATTTCTGATGTTTTTTAGCAATACCTTTCCTATTTGAGAAGAATAATGAATTTATCTAATATTTTCCAAGTGGAATGATCTTCAGTTTTGATATCATTAGCTAAAACACCTCATTGCAAACTGAGTTTCATATTTCAAAATTTTATTGAAGATGAAGAAAATTGTCAGCAACACAACTTATTTCTTTACATAACTGGTTAAGGAGAGAATGACAGATATACAGGATATGGGAATGTAGCAAAGTCAAAGAACAGTAAGTTATGGGTTACAGAAGTATACTTAGTTATTATAAAAGTTGCACCATTGATTTATTTCTAACAACTTGTCCTTTTTTCCCCTCAAACAGTTGATCTATTAATCTAATGAAGGCAGTAATTCATGGAATTTTGTTCAGTTCCTTTACCCTTGCCATCCACATTTCAATAGTAGTTATTTATTTTTTGCAGCTATAGCGATGCAATTCACTTGCTGGCAGTATTAGCAAAGATTCCAACAAGTCCTCCATCTTTATTTAATTTCAGTAAATTGGGGAAATCCCTAAGTCCATCATAAAAAAGAATTTGACAATTTATCCATAATATTACTTGGGTACTAAGTTTGTATAACCTGATGTCTTTTGAAAGAGTTTTGTTCTGTAGTGGCTCACACAACAACAGCTGACATAAATGCAACAAGCACTGACTAAATCTTTCATTAAAGTTAAACTTACATTACAACCTTAACATTAAAGATCAATAAATTTGATGTTTGATAATAGCAATTTTTGTGCATGAAACAGGCAGCCATGTCATCAGACTTTGGCAGGAGTGGTATAAAAGCTCTCAAGACATTGACATCTGGAAGTCTTTGACTTCTGCCAGAATTTCTTACATTGGCATTTAAACATTAAACAGTTATCCAGTGGAGAATCCCAGTAACAACCTTTCAATCATGATGCTAAAGCCTGGGCTAATATAACTGTGTATGTCAACTCACCTCTCTTCATCTGTTACTGGGTTAAATATTTTATTGTCTCTAAGGAAAGTTGCAAGCACACCCAAAATCCATAGCACCACCAAATATGCAAAATTACTATCTTGTATAACAGGTAATCAGTGCTTATTAGTGACCTTAATTTGGTTTGCAAAGACTGATAACTAGGAACAAGAGCATCTGTGCAACTAAACCCTGAGAGTTCTAAATGATACTGGCATAGGTTACTCCTCCTGTGTCTGAACAGTTATGAAATCTAGAGAAAAAGCCTTGGGCATTTGTACCTAAAGTATAATACTAAGGAAAAGCAAGTAGGACTTTTTGTAACGGGAGTTGCTCTGGAGGCCAACAAACCCACTTGGCAGACACAGATCAATTTGGGTCCACGGTCTTTGAAGTCTTGACTGGCCACAGCTGTGCTGGTGAGGGACACTGAACCAGCTATGCAAGAAGCTGTTGTTAAAGCAGGAGGTACAATTTTCCTATATATCTATGTTACAACCTTTTGCTTTGAGTCTTGTGACTAAGAGCTCAGCCTCATATGTTGGTCAATATAGCCTTGTTTTGATGTCAAGCCTAGAGCTGGTAGTCAGGAAGAATCAGTGAAACTGTGTGCTGCACCTTCCCAGAAACAGAAGGCAAATCAGCTTGTATATTGTCTTTCCCAGGGACCTGCACTCAGAAACATAGTTAGGAAAACCAGGAATGGAGAGTTCCCCCTGCCAAACTGCAAAGAATCACAGTGACTGCAGAAGTGCATGCACCTTCTTACCCTTGGAAACCCTGAAACAGCACAGCCATATAAAAGTTTAGAATACAACTTTGTCCTGTATGCAGCTGAATGCTCTCAGGTCTAGACACAATGCAAATAATGAGTAACCATTCTATATGCAGTACAAAGTTGCTAAAATCCAAGCAAAATAAACTATGACAAACAAATGTGCAAGAATGAATTTTCCCAGTCTGCAGAATCCTCCTCATTCTTCTCTGATTGTTCTTTGCTCATCACATGGTAATAATTTACTAACTTCAGCATCCCTAAGTGATGCAATGACTTCAGTCTTCTAATTTTGTCCTAGATAAAATAGAGATACTCTATAATCATAGTTCTCTCACAACACCACACCATATCACTCTCCTTTTGAAATGCTTCTGCCCGCGTTGTCTCACCTTCATCAGCTTCCCCTGTCAGATTAGTGTGATTCTGCTCCCTTTCTTCACTTTTGCTTTTGTGACCCTCCAGTCCTTGAAGTCTTCTTCAAGTTCCACTACATCATCAGGAGCTCATCAGGGCCCAGCAAAGTAGTCATCTTAGCACTCCCTTTGATTTGTGTCCCACTGTTGTTTGCATGCTTCCTCCCAGTCACTTCCCTTCATCCAGAAATCATTCTCTAGTCCAGGTTAGTTTGTATTTCACTGTCAGACAGAACATAGCACTTAGCTAGTCCAGATAATGCTGAATACAAAGCTGTTAGTAGACTGACAAGCCACCTTTTGTGTTCCTCTCTTCGGTGAGTGAAATGGTGCTGACCTGTGTGCACTGCCATGGTCTACAGAGAATAATCTCACCCAGGGCTCTGAACTGGTCAGGGTTCAAAATTATTCCTGAGGAGCAGAGGCAGCACAAGACACTCACACCTGGCAGGAAGACTAAATAGATTTGTGAGGTCTTTTTCTATGCTAATTCTCTCGCAAAAAAAAATGCAATGGTAAATTTTAATCAAATTTAGGAAATACATTTGTGTGAGAAAAGCAGTTCTTCCAGCCCTGGTACTAGCTCATCATAAAACATTTGCTTCAACAGGGTCCAGCTGTCAACCAGTCCAAATGAGAGTCAGTAACAGCCCTTAATCTTTATCTACAGTTCTCCAGAAGCTGTTTAACTCAACTCATTTCTTTCATTTTCTAGGGCAAGGTTTTCAGTTTTAATCTGAAAGGGCAATAGTCCTTGGATGTTTTTATGGTGAAATAAGGCTTCTAAGCTTAAACAAAGTATTTCCTTTCACTGAATGTTGTATTTCATTACACCTTAGATTTTTAAGTGAGACATTTGTCCCTAGATGGAGTAAATTTTGTTTCTTAAGCAAAGCAAAGCATTAGGTCTTTCACTGGAACAAGTATATAGGGAAAGTGTCGAGTGGATCTTACACACTTCACATCTGGTGAAAGTTGATATTCCATCACAATTTCCTCTCACCCCACCTGTGCCAGACCTGGACAAATACCCTGTTTCCTTTTCCCCTTCCCTCTTCTTTTCCCTTTCCCTTTCCTGTTCCTTCAGATGCCCAATACCTTCCTATAATTTCCACATTTTACAAATCTAAGTTCTTACTTGCATCTTCCTTAATACAGGAGACTTCTAAAGAGAAAGGAAAAGAAAGTCACAAACTTTCTGTCATAGAAGATATATTAGTGAAAACAAGACATTCCAGAAAGTTCTGAGTTAACTGTTTTCCAGACATGTCTTGTGTTCAGCACCAGCCAAACAGACCAGGCTGATGCATCCTCCTGCTGACATGGTGCTGTGTGAGTCAGGATGAAGGAATGAAGCATCCTGGCTCACTGCCTGAAACACCTGCAATCAATTACTGTTCTGCTGCGAAAGGTCCAAATGTTTTGTTTAGCTGGGCTGATAATGGCATGGTTTGTGTGCAGTTGTTCATCAGACCACAGGATAAACCTCTGAGCAGCAGTTCTAATGCACTGAAATTAGTTTCCCCTTTTCAAAGTTCTAACCACAGTAGGTAACAGTATGGTTTCCCTTAACCACGTAGGGTTGTTTTATGCATTGCAGTGTTTATTTCAGTATATTTCAGAACAAATGAAACACGATTTCATTGCATGAACTAAAATGAGCACAACTAAAACCCAGAGAATAGTGGTCACATTTGGAGGAAACATATTAAAAGTAAGGCTGGTCTCAGATCTTATAAGTTAAAATAGTTTGACTTGAGCTGTGTGTAAAAGGGAAACTTGCAGGGGAAAAGGCAATGCCTAAATACTCACGTACTAAAAGAAATAGTGTGAGTGACTCAGGATTTGTCATGCCTTCCGAGTTAGTACTGGACCAGAGCCCCAGAACACTTCTCATGAGATACTTATTACTCTGACCCAGAGACAAGCCTTGAATGACACACACAGGGTGTGAGCTTCTAGTGCTTATACCGATTTCAGCAAAGCTCTCCCAGTTTGGCCCTCCTGGGCTAACTGGCGTGTGTGGGCTGGGGTGGAAGGGACAGGGGAGGAGGGTGGGAGCAGTGGTTTGTATTGGAGCAGTGGTTTGTACTGAAGCAGCTGGCTTTTTGAATGATGATAAAGTCATCATACTGTAAAGTGGCAAAGTGGTCTCTTGGCACTCAGCTGTGTCAGCCTGTTCTATTTCATTCCAAGCAGGCTATCCTGGGGTAAAATGAAGAAACATTTAGCAGAGCTCTGTGTATTCCACGAAGGCTTTTACCATTACTGGTTACTAGTAGGCTTGAAAAGGCCTTCTCAGATGTATCTGAACCTGTACCACAATGCACAAATGTGAAATTGCTGGGTTAACCAGAAAAAAATAAAGGCCACCTAAGAACTGGGATTCCTTGTCTAATGCAAACTACATACACAGCACTGGCCTCTCACTGAGAAGAGAGGGACTGCTATTTTTTATAAATTATTTTAAGTATTATTATTATATTCTTACATTAGAAATTCATGCAAAATGTATTTTTGAATTATGACAATGATGGTGATGATTATTTTGAAAGTCTATTAGATGAGCTTTTCTTTAAGTTCTCTGAAGCTTGTGAAGGGCTAAAAAGTTACAAGATGAAGTCTGGAAGTTAGTATAGATTGCAAAGGAGATGCCTTGGGTATTCCCATTTTTTTCCCTGGAAAGATACTCTGTGTTGCCTTTTTTTAGCTAGAGCATAGCGGAAGCAAAGTTTCTCAACCTGTTATAATTAAAGAATTATCTAACCTCAAAAAAAAGCAAAACTCTATGTTACAGCTTAAGTAATGCCACAATGCCTTGGGGTGTTTTTTGGGCAATGAAATAAAAACTTGTATTTTCAATCATACTGTTTTGTTTCCTGGCTTAGATGAGTAGGACAGCATCTAGTTAACAATGCATGTATTTTCTTCAGTTTTGTTTTCTATTTTCTGGTGGTTTACTGACTATCAGTATATTTTGACCACTGACTCCCAGTGTCATGCAGAGTTTAATTACCCACTGCCTCTGACCAGTCTGATTGTCATTCATTATGTCTGTCAAAGTGATATTCAGATTCTACAACATAAAGGTCTCTTATATATAAAAAAAGAGGGATTTCTAAGTATACCAGCTGCAACTTGGATAGTTAGAAAGAAATAGATTTTCTTCAATTTTCCAAAATAATAATATTGTAGGAGAGTAATAGGAAGAACAACAACAGAAACAGAGTAGTATTAAATTGCCTGCTGAAAGTCACTGAAAGTATATCTGTCTGGCAAAACGAGAAATATTCAAAACTGTCTGAGCTGGCTGAACCTGCAGCCAGACTATCTTCAAAACCAGCAGTTGATATTTCCATCAGTACTGTATTATAGCTAATACACCTTGCTGAGAAGCTCGTTATTTTCAAGCCAATACAACTGTATTGCTTTTGAGTCTCAAGCTAATACGTCTCTCCATCACTGCACTGTTCATTGTGGACATGCAGCCTTGGTTTGGCATTAACCCAAGGATTTCTTCATGACACAACATTTTCTGCAATATATACAAACCCACAGGAAGCCTGTAAAAGTGCCATAAAGTTGAATGTAGGGGAATGAGTCCTAACCACAAAACCATCCATCTTCTGATGACCTACTTGGTTCATTTTATCAGGTATTCAATGTAGGACACAACTTATACATCAGATCAGATAATAATTCCTTACCACGGTTTCTTTGCATAATAATACCTTGGAGAAAAAAAATAAGGGAGGGAAAACACCTCATGACCTTGTTTAATTCCTTGCATGTAGGTTTGTAAATGGATAAAAAATAGTCAAAATAAAAAAACAAACCTAAAGTACACATTTCACAAGACAACCAAGTAGACTGCAGAAATGAAGCAGAGGAAAGCATGTTCTCAAAGATTTTGATATAATAGTTGTCTCCAGCCCATAAATGTCTGGACAATTTTAGGAATAAATTTAAAAGCCCACATAGTGCTATAAAGGATGC
>NW_008684280.1:155141-159261 GCF_000695815.1 Acanthisitta chloris
GTGAAGACAAGAACAGAAAATCCCTCATTCTGAAACAGACACAGAAAAGGCAAATAACTGAGACAAATATTAAGTTATGAAAGTGAGTTCACAAAGAAATATTTTATATATATGCAGGAGAATTACAGGCATTGCCCCATTTTTACTAATTGTTCCATACTTTATTTGCTATAATAAATAACACAATTCTCTGCTTTAAACTGGGATAATTTTACCAATAAATACACTTAGAGATTACAGAGAGTTTGTGTGCCAGTTCTGCTTCTCAGTTGTAAACTAGAGCTGAAGTACACCTTCAGATTATACAGAAATACCAATCAACTTCTGCCTTCCCTTTCTCTTTGCTTTCATCTCTTTGCTGTAAGTGACCTTTGTGTCTCATAGTCTGAGAATTTTGCAGGTATTTGCATTGTCCACACCTGATACCAAAAGGTGATACCCTTTTACATAGTAGCCAGGCTAATTTCTGGTTGGAAACAAGCTCCTATTAGCCATTATGGATGTTTAAGCAGCATGTCCAGAGTAACAGGGAAAAGCTAAGCAGGGAATCGAATCTTTAATGCTCCAACCTTATGTCCTTGCTAGGCATTTGCTGGAGACAGGCTATGTGCATTGCAATTTTTTCCACTAGATCTATGTCCTTAGACTTATGATATGAAGAGCCTCATTCTAGAGGCTAGATATTTACAATGACTATGCCCAAAAATACAAAACTATCACAGTACTGTATCCTTTTTTTCACAACTATTAGAAACTCAGGGTCTTTCTGTTGAGTGGGGCATGGGCTTGAGCAACCATTTTAAATCATATTCTTAGGGCAGGGGATAATTTCTCACACAGAATAACTAGATGTCAAGTCAGTGCTTGCCATCTAAGCCCCTTGTGTAGAAGAGACAAATATTCATCTTGCACAAGTGGAAAGAGAATATCACAAGAAAAATAGCATCATGAAATATAAAGAAAGAACAATAGTCATGGTAAGCTAATTATTGAAAATGCCATGGAACTAAAAATAAAACACATAAAAATATTGTGCTAGAATGCACTGACAGTGGTGGCAAAACATGAGAATCACCTAGGCACAATAATAAAAGGGTGAACCTTTTTACTTATTTGCTTTGAAAATAGAATTATTGAAACCATTGTAGCAGAAACAATGAGAGCCTTCTTGTAATTAATTCTAAACAAAAATGTTTTTTACTTGTCACATTATGGGTTTTATCACAAAATAACCCAAACCTAGAACTACAAATAATATTATAATTATCCACAGAAAGTGAATTGCTATGATGAAAACTGTCATATGGAAGCAAGGCCCCAGCCCCTGCCGATGTACATTGGCTTTGCTTCATGCAAGGCTTCCAGACTGTGTCTCATACTCCCTTGCCTATTTGTTGCCCCTTAATTCTACAATATTCACAAAAATCCTTTGCATTTCATGCCTATTTTCACCTCTAAACACATAAGTGCCTAAAAAAGTCCAAACTTTTGTTCTTACATTTGTGGAGGTTATTCCGGTACAAAAAAAACCCCAAACTTTACCTCTCCATTTTTTCTCTTCAGCTTGCAAAAAAAAACCCCAAACCTTACCTCTCCATTTTTTCTCTTCAGCTTAAATCCTGCCCTGATTTCAGTTAAGAGGGATAGATTCTGCTTCTGCTTGCTTCAATCTCACTCCGATTTTCTCAGCACATTGGTTCTTGTAGGACAGAGGAGAGCATTGTTTTAGGATTTTTGTCATGGACCAATACAGCATCATTTCTGTGTGTAGATATGAACATGAGGCTGAACTAGCCTTTAACTGGAAGCATGCAAAAAGGAATGTGGGATCTACCTCCTCATGTATCCATTGGGTTATTTTTTGAGTGCCATGAATCCTGAACTTCAACCTGTCTGGTCCCTTGTGTGAGGAGCACAGGAACAGGAACTCTCTAAGATGTTGTACAGTTAAAAGCCCCATGACTCAATGAATGGAATTTCATCAGTATAGGCAGAGTTTGGATGCTGCCTGAAAACTGAGAGGGGAGAGGGAGTGGGTAGAGATGAATTTTCCTACTTGCAGAATTCAGCTGTTGGAAAGAAAGTGCAGCTTTTCAAGAACAGAAGGTCTGGGTGCTGCTTCAGAAGTACAGATGTGAGGAGGAAATACACTGTGAAATACTTCTATTAAGATATCTCATGCAAATGATACAGGTGGGTCCAGTGTCTGAGAGCCACTGTAGATCTAATTGTGTGGAAAAGCCACATGAATTGAATTCTTACAGAATAGTTCCAAGTGATCAGCAAATTTCATTTAAATTCATGACATCACCTTTATATATGAGTAGCCCTTATTAGTTTGGGAAGTAGTATTTTCCTGCTTCAGATAGATTAAGAACTTCAGTGTACATAGTAGATACAGCACAATCTTCCCAGTTGCCTTCTGTCACTGAACAGTCTTCTGTCAGATCCCACTCAGTGTCAGAGATATGAATGCATAGGCACACTGAAAACACAGAGTAGTTACTTTAAATAGCTTGAAACCACAAGTATCTACTGTTTCCTAATATCTAAAGATGCTCCCTCTGAAATCAGACAGGTTTGCATTGTTGCCATTACTCTTTATCCCAGGGGCTGGGAATGCTCTTGTGTCTTATAATTGTTTTCAAACCGTAAGATTTTTAATGACAATAGTTAAACCTCACTTTTGTGACTGCACTTCCCAGACTCTTCACTGCCAAAATATGAAAGGTATTTCATGGATTCAAGAACAGATGTTTCCCCACATGAACACAGAAGTTCCCAGAGATACAAGCAAGATCTGCCTCAGTGCCATCGTTGTGCATAACTTTGCTGTAAAAAGAAATAACAAATTTGTATAATGAATATCACACTCTGAAGTTTGACATAAAGGATGGGCTTTCCAGTTATATCATTGATATACTATTTTCTTTTTAATGTCTCAAGCTTGCTTCAGTTTCTAGTGCAGTAGGAAGAAATCACAGTTATTTTAGCTAGGTTTCCATTTCAAGCCTGCCTGAGCTCCTGCACTTCAATTCAATGCCAGCCTTTTCCCACAAATATATGCTGGTAAAGAAGAGAGCTAAAATTCACAGGGCTGTCAAGTAAGATATCCATTAAGATAGTAAGATGCCAGTGTTCAATTTTCAGCATTACAGCATTAAATCTCAAAGGAATTCACTTGGTTATTGAGAAACTAGAAAGGAAAGAGAGCCTGATGCAGGGGTGGGGGACAGAATAAGAATATGGAGCAATATGACAGCAAAATAGAGAGCACAGATTGAGGTACCACGAGGAATCTGAATTCCTCAGCTAAGACTTGTCAATGAAAATTTTAGCATATGATATGCAGTTTTAATTTAATTATGGCCCAGAGTCAGAGAACAAAGCCAAAGGCCCAGTGTTTTATTTCATTTTTAGAACAGAGATCCTATCTTCCACATCATTTCATGCACTTCTAATTAAATATGGATTTATAGCTTTAAAGTACCTGGAAACACGGCATGACTTTTAGGATTCATGCTAAGCAGAACTCAGAGCAGAACTGTCAAAGAGTGAGATTACAGGCCCCGACAAAGTTGGGCCAACTTTCTTAATAGGTTCAGAGGGATGTGGGTAAGGTGCTAGGAAAAATGTTTAGCATGTGCACTACGTACCAAAAATGCTGCTGTTCTTTGTAGTAATAAAGAAATGCAATGTGTGCAACCACATTCAACAAAACTTTTCTTGTGTTTGCTTATAGTCAAATTCCATGCAAAGCTAAAGATTTCTGAGTACTGCAAAAAGTACTATTTCAATCTGATGGCTACTTTTTGCTATGCCTGCCAAATCCTACATTTTTTGGCAACTTTAATTGCATTTCTTTCACATCCTATCACATTATTTCAAAGAAATACATTATCTCTCCCATAAAAAGTATAATATTCTTTTTCCAATGAAGAAATTGCTGAGGAGAATTTTGCTTGTAGTGATGACTTATTATTAAATACATATCAATGAAGTTTACAGAGTCTCTTAAGATAGAAGTGTAGGCTGGGAAGGATGGGTGCAAATATTATCCCCAATCTTGAAATACTGAGTGAATGTCTGTATAGCTTTTGCTGTGTTTGTATAAGGAAAG
>NW_008684280.1:159274-202175 GCF_000695815.1 Acanthisitta chloris
AGAGTGTGACCAATAAAGTGTGTTCTGTTGAGGCTGTTTTGATATTACTGTGGGTAGGTAACTTCTTGAAGGTTAGCTCTCTTAAAACATCTTTGAAATTCTCAGAGGCTGAAGGGTTATGGTGCTATAGCCACCAATGGGATGCTTATAATAACTGAATATACACATATGCATAAAGCATCAAATTCAGGCAGCAGCACCAATGGGTATGGTTTACCCCCAGTCTGTTGAGGCTGTTTTGATATTACTGTGGGTAGGTAACTTCTTGAAGGTTAGCTCTCTTAAAACATCTTTGAAATTCTCAGAGGCTGAAGGGTTATGGTGCTATAGCCACCAATGGGATGCTTATAATAACTGAATATACACATATGCATAAAGCATCAAATTCAGGCAGCAGCACCAATGGGTATGGTTTACCCCCAGAATCATCAGAAGTATGGGCCTTTCTCAGGGGGACAGTGTGTTGATATCATGTGTCAGCAGGATGTGTGGCTGTCAAGAGAGGTTAGGATTGGTTTCTGTATATTCCAGGAGTAGCATGAACAGCTTATAAGTCTAGATATATAGTATATTATTCATAAATTTCATTTTATTCCACAGAAATAGCTGTGATTTGAGAATTCCAGAAGCTTAAATTAAAAACAATAATTTAGAAAAATAAAAGTATCAAGACTCACTCCAATATAAATACACCATTTATTCTTATGGAATACACTGATTTCTTTGCCTGTAATCTTTGTGGACAGAAAAAGGCAACTAAAAATAGTGTTGCTCAAATAGAAGTCCTAGTACAAATTCACCAACTGCCAAACTACACCATCACAAGTTAGAGGAGAATATTTCAGCTGCTGTTTCTGTGAGATAATTTCAAAACCTATTGAATTAAACCATATTACACTAAGAGACTGATCTTTTTTCATTGTGACTGTACTCAAATCCCAATTTTTATGTCTTAGAAAGATTGAAGCATTTTTTGGTGTCATTTAGTCTAAGTGGCTTTTTTTTGAATTTTCCTTTGAAAATTAGGTCTGGAAATCTGTTTTAAAAATCAGAATCCATCAAAGTATCTCTCCTGTGAAATTTCTGTTTCTCCTTGAAGCTTTCCATCCTCAGTTAAAAGGTTTGCATTTGATTTTATTAACAAGTTACTCACAACCACTACTATTTGGCCAAAACACTTTGATTTTTGAAAATTCACCTTCAGTTTGCATTACAACTAATTAGGCAAATTTTCTAATGTGAGCAGAACTTTATTAGGGGCTACCCAAAGAGGTTAAGGGCCTATCCAACACATTCAGTCACAAATCCACACTGGGTTGTGGCTTGAACAACAAATACAAAATTCTCTGTAATTTGTACAGATATGCTTTCCAGAATAAAGATGAAGCTTTTAAAAGTAAAATAATCAGCAAGAATTTAGCTAAGTACAAAGCAGGCCTGAGTGAAAAGGTCACAAATCCCCCACCTTTGATCATTATATATTTATGACAATAAATTTGTAGCTACCTTCCTGACTTCTGTCAATTTCCAGCCAACATCTGAGTTATACTATTTTTCTTTATTAATTATGCACACGAAGGGAACATTGAAACTTACATTCAACCATTTGTCAGAACAGAAACCTTAGGCCTCAAAGACAGATCTGTTCTGAGACAGATATTTAATTATAAAGGAAAAAAATGAGTGAAGAAAGTGAAAAGTGTTTTTTTGTGTAATTATCCCCAACATTTCTTTTGGCAGTTGGATAGTCTATGATCTTATGCTCTTTAGAAAATCTCTTCAGTCACCAAAGTGAAACAAGGTGACAACCACAAGTGGTCAAGATTAAATTTCTTAAACTCCTTGGCAGTGAGCTGTGTTTACAAAGCCTGCACATACAGCCCACTGCAATGTTAATTGCAACCACTTTCACAGTTATCCAAAAACATGCAGAGTTAGGAGTGTGAGCATGGCCTGTTACTCAGTGTCCTCACTAGGTAAACCATGGAAGGACATTAGCCTTAAAAATGGTGATGGGCTGCAATGATGTTTCCTTATGCTAAGTCCCATGGAAAATGTCTTTGCAAATATTGCCCTTGTCTTCTCTTTCATTTCCTGGATCCACCTCTTCACATGGTACAAGTCACCATCAGAGGAAAGTGATATATTTGATGATAAAAGTGCCTCAGTCAAGCAGAAGTCCAAACTTTTCAGAACTTCATGCAAAATGCTTAAAATCCTCTGCATTTGCTGCAACACGAGACCACACAAACACATGTAATTACACTATGTGGACTGACAATGGAAAATTAATTTGAACTAGTGTGCTCTCAGCCACACAATTTTAGTGTAGTCTAATCATTCTAGGAACTATCCCTAAGGCAAGGCTTACCTTGCCTAGAAACAAAAGAGGTTTAAAATATTTCAAAATTTTCAATCCCTTTTATTTGCTGCTTCTCTTCCCTGAGAAATTTCATGCCCCCAAAAGGCTTTTCCAAACCATATAGTCTGATGTTAAGAGTTTAGTGTATTTAGTCAGGAAATATAAATTATGTAGTTTAATTTATAGGATCAATCGTAACTCCAAAACACAGTTCTAGTATTCACTGCTCAGTCATCAATAACAAATTCATGAGGAAGTAAGAAGATAACAGTCCGAACAAAATTCTATCCTGTTAAATTACAAGTACAAAAGTAATTCAGGAACTCTGTAAGATGATTGCATATATTCTATGAGCAAAAAGAAACTCTTTCAAGTCTTGTCATTAACGGTACACAAAAGTTCATTTTGAATATTCTTTAAATTCTTTCCCTCAACTTTCACATCTAATAATAGTTTGTCTTACGATGTAACTGTTTTCCTAGGCTTTAAGAAAAGACCATTTATTTTCCATTCCGCTTTAATAAAAATTTTAAAATAAACACACTTATTTGTGCAAGCTCAGCACTACAAAAGTACAGCATGTAAAGGACAAGCTGAATGTTTTTTGCCTAGTCAGAGGTTCTATGTATTATTTTCCTCTTTAATTTTTTTAGCGTGATTTTGAAATGCTTGGGAGTCTTGTAACATTTAAGAATATCTTTTGTTTTGCTTAACAGAAAAGCATATAAGCCCTTATTCATGATGATTTATCACTGTGATAACAATAGCTGTTGATTTTCTTTTCTCAGGCTGCTCTGTTTTTTTTCTTTAGAGACATAAGGACAGCATTAACAAAAGGATAAGAAAGAGTAATGAGAAATGCATTCAGCAGATGCTTTTGAAGTTGTAAAATGTTTCTTGTGTTAAGAGTAGTCGCCATTCACTACTGCTTCTTAACCAAGTATTGCTCTGAAGTACAAATCAAATCTGAAAAAGAAGTGAAACACATATTCTGGTATAATACATGTCAGTTTAGATGCAAAATGTGTAATGATGTGTTTTATCTGCATGCACACGCACACATGTAAGCATCTTTTGCTTTGCTCACTTCACCAACACATTAGTCCACTAGTCACTTTACTAGGGGAGAGCATTTGTCTGCCATTTCCCAAAGTATTTAATGCAAGAGGAATTCGTATCACACCCAATTTTGTCTCCTCTGTTTCACCTAGGAGTAAAGCTGAGGGCTGGCTTGGAGATAAGATCTCCTGAATCACTCTGAGAACTGCACAGCAAAGTCAGATACATCATATTTCCTAACCTTATAGTTCCTGGGATGAATGTCTTTCCACACACCATGGCAATGATTCACTTGTGCAAAGGCACATCAACCATTTAGTCCCACGCTAGGTACCGGAGAAACTTCAACATGAGGCAAGAAGTTTACACAAAGAGCACCAGGAGGTTCATTGTCTGTGCTCTTGGTGGCTCAGCAGAGAATACAGGTCATGCTGCCTGTGAGCACATCACCCATGAGGCAGTTTGCGTTACTTGTCAGAGTGATTTCTTCTAAACTATGCATTTTTTATTTGCTGAAGTCCCTTTTCTGAGAATGAGTCTGTGACCTAAAGTTTAGGTAACTATGTTTAGGGAATTACAGAACTAGCTGGGAAATGTCCTTCACTGTGATTAGCTCTAAGATGCAGTGGCTGTGGCATTGCAAAAATCAGGAAAACCTGCTGAATTCCTTTTCCATTAGAATATATGGAAAGATACTACTTGTCTAAGTAATAAAAATCTCTTACAACAAGAACAAGATTCATGGGTTGAGGAAAATACATCATTCAGAAAATAGCACTTCCTCATTTTTAGCACACAAGGAACAATTTGGTGCTTGCCAACTCTTGGTGTTTTACCTTTCTATCCTAAGGCGAGATGAAAAAGTGTTTCAAAAATGCTGGAAATTCTCATTGTATGAAACCCTTTATTTTAATTTAATAATTAAACAAAAAAAACCAAAACCTTAGGGTTTAGGAGCTTTTTCAAAGCAGAGTTCTAGAGCAATCCTTGAAGAACCCCTCCTCTCCAATATTTATTTAACAAGAATTAAATAAAAAGGTCTTGATAGAGGAATTTTTGCATTTTAGTTTCATAAGCTTCAACTCCACCTTAGTTTTAGTAATTTAATGCTTACGCTGGAAAGGTAAAATGTTTGAACCTTAACAGATTGCAAAAGTACTTTTTATCTTGCATTCCTGAATTATCTGGGATTTCCATCTGTTTTCTTGTTCCTGACATTTATGTTATAATTGAAACTCATCTAATTGACCATAGTTACTCCAAGGATACTTCCTGTAGTTGCATTCAGTAAAACATGAACTCCTGAGCCTACTTTAGTAATCAAATTGTAAAATTAGCTTCTGTTTGCTGGGAAAGAAATTACTGTTTCAATTTTTCCCTTCTTGGTCCCTGGTCAAAGAAATTATTTTCTTTGAAAGTAAATCACAATAGTGGTATATGCTCTGGAGAATTACTAAAAGCTCAAAGTTCCATCTAAACACATCTCAACAATGCTAATGAGTTTGAAATCTTTTTAAGGACTCCAATTTTTGTCATGCTGAGTGGTACAACTAGATTATAAACTAAGGAAACGGCAATAAAGGGGTTTTATGCTAGATATGTGGCTTTCTTCACTGACTTGTGTGAAATAGCTTTGTCCCGTGTCACCATATTACTAAATAAAGGATTGTCTCAGGCATTAAAGACACTGCTCACATCAAGGTGCATGTTGCAAGAGAATTTCCCTCATGCAAGAGTAGCAGCCAACAGTACTCAGAGTTGGACCACCACTTTTAAGTGTATCTTCTGATAAGGGCTGCAGCCTCAATAGCAGGCTGTCCCCTCTTTCAGCCCCTCATGTGTCTGTTACAGCACATCCCAGGGGGCTGCTGCATGTGTGAGATGCTACAGAAGGCCTGCACAGCAGACTAGGGGGGAAGGAATTCCTTCAGAAACAGTTACGTGAGCCTCATGCCTGGTGTTCTACAGTCAGAAGTGCTTTTGCTAAAGGATTGAGGCTGTCTCGTTTGGTTTTGACCCCTGAAAATGAAGAATCAGTAAAATATCTGAGGAACTCCTAAAAGAAGGTAGGAAAGCCATGATTTGGAAATAAACCAGTTATAATCTTCTTCTGCTACAGACAGGATCCATACAATTCTTTCAGCTGAAACTGGTGCAGATTTGGAGGATTGCAACTTTCACACCTTGATCTCCATCTCAGTTCTTCAGAGGAGCAACTGACTTACTCGTGTTTGGGATATGGCATATCTTAAAACCCAGAGCTGAAATCTTGAGCTTCAAAATAATGGTCGTGGAGCCTGAGAGTATTCAGACATGTAATGGCAGTGTTCATTAAAAGTGTTTTGAAAGGGATACAAATATTGTTTTCTTTCTACACCACCCACTTCTTCTTAAGTAGATGGAGATAAAATAACCCTCAGAATAGGCTACTTTCTGGATGCAGTTTTCTTTGTACTAACTTTTTGATGAAGGCATTGGAGCTCGTCACCATGGTAAACAAGCGAATAATCTGCTGGATTGACCTGTACAGCAGGTCCCGTGTTTTCTTTCCTACTTTGGGTGTCTACCAGATTTACAGGAAGCAGAGATGTCTACTCTGCAAAAATAAAAGATTAACAGATACTTATTGGAATGTGATCCTTTCAGAACTAAACACTAATAGAGATTGAAGTTAATTATGCATTTAACTTCTGGTTAATGTCCAACCAGCTAGGGCACTAGGTGTACTCTTGCCATTTCAACAAAATATACAAGATGAGTCATCTAAGCAATGGATTAGCCCTATCTTGGGTCTACAGAAAGGTTTACTAATTTCTTCTGAGAAAGTATGAGCTGTCAAGAAAGCCAAATAGTCCATACACCCCATTCTATTTACAAGCCTTGACATAACTTTGGTGTTTGCTATGTCTTCGAGAATCAGATACGATTTTTCTTGAAATAAAACTCCTGCCAAAAATAATTTTACTTAGGAGCAGCTACACTAATAATTTTACTTGAGGCATTTCTGTAATTCCTTTATAATTTCCACTTGGACTTTATTTGATTAAAGTTAGCTTGTTCTGCCTCTCTTGCAAAGCCTGTCCCCACATGACTCAGCTGGTCCTCACTCTTCAGAATGGATGAACTATTTTTCTCTCTGTATGCACTAGACAGGCCTGAGGACCATGAACATGAAAGGACACTGTACTTCACTCTCTATTTTTATGAACTCAAATCCTGGATTCTCAAGAGGTCAATTTTGGTTTTAGATTTGCATTATCACAGATTTACTTGAAGTCCAACATTCCAGAGGTGTAGTGCTGCTTAGGTATATGGGATCTAGCTGTGGGGTTTCCCCCCCGTTAAAATGTGCTTTGAGATTGATGTTTGCAAAATGAAGTTTGAAATGGCCTGGGTAATTTCCTTTGAAAATCCAAGTATTACTATACTTTAAAAAAGTGGTTTACCAATCCCTCATTTTTCTCAGTATCTCAGGGATATACCTTCTCCTCAATCTTTGCTTTTTGACCCATGATACAGTATGACATAATTCCCTTTCCTTTGAAAGTATCATTTCTCAGAAGATCATGAGGGACATTAGATAATTAAACTTCCGATAACAACTGTGTTGCCAGTGCTACTTGTAGAGCTCACCTGACTTCTAGATCACTTAAATTCTTTGGGTTAAACCATTGAGCAAACACTTCAAATGCCAATCTTTCCTTTTTTTTTTTTTATAGCCTAACTGACAGTTAGGTATTGATAGCTGGAAGATTATCTGAGATTAAGAATTTTGTACTAACTCAGGAAAACTCAATTTTTTTTTCTAATGTGAGTACAAGAGCTCAGTTGAGAACAATAAATTGAAGCAAAAATACTTCTATTTTTCTTACAAAAAGGGAGCAAAGAAACAACTTGCACCAAGTTGAGCGTATTTTATCTTGTACACAAGTTATCTGGAAATAAAAGTTTTGATATGAGTCTTTTTTCATTTTTATATCTGACCATTTTTTCTTTCTGTACATGTTTGTTTCAGCAAGACATGAGTCAATATTTAATATAAAACTCTGCCAGGATGTTATTAGTATCAGTATTATAAATGTTTGTCTAATGCATTAGGCAAACAATTGCAGAATTTGGTTTCATGTCATATAAGGAGAGGAGAACAGCACTTGTTGGGACTTTGATCTTATCCTTATCAACATTAGTTCTTTCAGCTTCTCAGATAAAATGCTGCACAGAAAAGTAATGATCACAAGCTGGTTAATACTGAAAAAAAAAAGGGAGTGTTTCTTGGAAAATGTAGGAAATCTCTAAGAGTTCAGGCAAAACATAGTGGGTGTTTCTGAATTGTGTTGAAATATCTCCTATGCCTTTTCTCCTCCCATTACTACTAGGATGTTTTAAGCTTCCCAGGTGGTGAGAAATATTTTAAAGGGGAGTTTCTTTGTATACTTAACAATGTGGGAAAGCTATGAGAGGGGTGTTCCCTGAAAGCAGTGAGTCATTCCTCATGTTGACTGTAAGAATACAGGCTCTGCTTACTGTGGAACTGCTAAAATAAATGCATTTTTATTTGGGCATATAAATTTCCTTGTATGTATCTAAAATTAAAAATTCACAAAACTGCTTGAAATGATATATCTACTACTTTCAGGAATGGTCCCCAGTTCTTTTGCACTTTGCATGTATTGGCACTTACCACAAGTCCTCGAAAAAATTTGCAGTCCTTCTCTGATAAAAAAGTTCTGAACATTCCTCTTCTCTGCTGGTGGTGAAGGGAGATACCTCTCATTCTGCCCAGGCAGTTAATTGTTAGAAAATGATTGTCAAGTCCAGAGATGGACACACTCCTATCTCTGGATAGCCAGATGATGCTGGATCTACAGTTTGTTCTCTGATTTAGAGGACTGAATCTAAAGAGCATATTGCTTTGTAATGTCAAGGTTAAGTGTTTCAAGGTAAGCACTTTCACTGTTATTGAAAATGCTCTCTTTTATTTAAAATCTAAGACTGCTTGCAGGTGAAATCTCTCTCCAGTTTCTAAACTATAAAGGTTCTCCGTCAGCCCAATAATAATTTCATTACTCCATACAAAAGGAAGCAGAGTTCAACAAAAGAGCCTTTTTCCTCTCCCCACTGACTATACAAGGAGTTTAATCCCTTACTTTTGTCTTCATGATTCTTCCTGAATTAGTCACCTAAAACAGATGATGTGAATACTATGTGTTTTATTGAAGGCTGTGAATTCCAGCTGGTGTCCAAACACCTGAAAGTTGATGCTGTAATGTTGGCTTTAAGGGCCTGAATGGCATCTAAGCTATACACATAAGGGTGTTCCCACAAGAAACTCTTCATTTAGATAAAATTACTTTGATTAAGACTAATGCAAACCAAGATATCCTAGCAAAGATCAGTCTACGTGGTTTAGATTTTTTTGCAGGGTTTGTACTGTGTCTCACATATCTTTAGCTGTCTTTATATTTCTTTAGGTATGTATATCTTATGATACATGTCTTAAGGTGTGTGGCCACTCAGAGAGTTTTCTCTTTAATAACTGGATAAAGAAAGACCTAGTGATTTTTCTTCCCATCTTCAGGCAGATACTTATAAAATGACTGGAATAGATTACACTGTAAATTTTTGTCCATTGACCACTGAGAGATTTCAGACAATTAACAAAGTAAAATTTAGGTATCTAGATTCTAAACTGAGGTGTCTCTTACTACCATATTATAGTCATGAGGTCACAGCTACACTATTTAAATCTGGGAATAGGAGCAATATACATTCTATAAACATCAGCTGGATTTATGGAGGCCAAACCGAAGTGAAAGAGCTTGTCATTCTATAAACGTGGTTTACTAGATCTCAAAAATATCAAAGGCAATATAAAGGTTCAAATAGCAGGAGCAAAATTGACTATGATTATCACAGTCACAGTCTGTGAAGAGAACAGTTTGGAAGGCTAAAAGTGTGTGCAGTGGAAGAGTGTCCCTTTGTAATTTGTAGCTGCAAGCTTGACTAAATTCAGATCAATGCTTTAATATTTATAGTGAAGTTACACATGAAATGTAATAATGGTGTAAATATTCTAAATTCTCTCATGATCTGAATACTGTTTCCAGCATTATGTAGGACCCAAGAGGAAGAACTGAACAGTGATATCCAATTCCATAATTTATATTACTAAAACTTTCTTGGAAGCAACATATTGGAATTATGAGACTAACTTTTAATGTGTCAACATAACAAGCAGCAAATTGACTTGATAGAAGAATCTCTTGCCTCCCACTTTTCCAGTTAGAAGTGGGTTGTTAGCTTCCTATTTGTTAAGCTCGGATAATGGCACTGTAACTGTTCACCTTATCTAAGTAGACTGATACTTTTCAGGTCAAACAAGTTCTATCATACTGTGATTAGTGTAACATTTTTTTAAAACTCCATTTCAAGGAAATAAGCCTTAAATATACTTATTCTGAATTGAGAGCCTAATTTAGTTTCCTCCACTTGTAGTCTGATAGTTCCATCAGGGCTGTAACTCTACTGTTTTTATGGCCTTTATGAATAGACTGTTGCTAGCAGACCACCAAAAACCACAATCCAACTTTTTTCAAGCTTCTAGAAAGAAACCACAATGCAGTATTGAGAGTTTCTCCTTTTGCATAGGAACCCCAATTGATAGCTTGGTGCACATGTTAAAGTCAGAGTCACAGAGAGTCAAATCCATTATCAGTCTTGGATCAATTCCCATGTGAAATCATCAGTTACATAACTTGGAGCACAATCCAACAAAAGAAGCTCTGTAATCAAATGCAGCAAATATTTACTAGAGTATATGTGTGTGTGTGTATTTGTATATTTATATATGTATACTAATTTTAATATTTCCATTATAACCAACAGCTTCCCCTCTGCCTATTTATAATGCTCACGAGATGTTCAGAGATTCGACTAACAACACGTTAGCACTTAGCCCGCTGGAGAATTGGTGATAGCTGCCAATTATTTAGAATTCTTCTAATAAACAATAGTTTCTCTCCCTCTTGAAATATATGGAAATGGGCTATTGTTAAAGTGCTGCTGTACCTGTTCATGCTGTAACATGAAACATTGCATTCCAAGTGAGAAACAAAGCTACATGGAACTCTGTGTCCCAGCCTATTCTCTGCAGAATCTATGAATCTATACAAGACAAAAGAAGTGAGAAAAAAATGTGACAGGGCAGCCATCTTCACTGCTTTCATTTGGGCCACGTTTATCTGCTACTTACTTAGGCCACAGTACCAAAAGATTTAGCAGAGTTTGTGAAACAATGAGATGGTCAAGAGAATGCTATTTTTTTAACCATTATTGATGGGATCTAAATATACATTAACACCAGAACTTGTCTCAAGGGCTCATCAGCCTCTGTGCTGATAATTTAACACATTCCTTCTCACTCAACTTTTTCCAGCTTTTTTCTGCTTTCGCTTCAATTCAATAATTGAGACATGTACAGTTTGATTTTGCAAGTCATGAGCTTGCAAACAGGATTTTACTCTGTAATTTCCTCCATAAATCTTTCCTATCCCCATACTGTTATGAAACACTAAGTTTTATAGGCTGTAGAAAGACTAGTTATGGCAAACCAGAATGCTACTGTTGTAGTATGTGGCTTTTTACTAAGAAAATGGTGTGCCTCGATAATCAAGTTAAATTCCTACATCTTGATGAAGAGCAAAGTAGAACTTCAAATATATTTATTCAGGTGAGCAAAAGATTGTTTTGTTTAGTTCTCAGTGAAATAGAAATTTGAAAATTTCTATTCTATTTCAGGCAGTTCCTCTATCTTCCCATTGTCCCATTCAGATTTATGCAAATTCATTGCAAAGCACATCCCTAGGGACAAATACAATGGACAGAAACTACAGAAATCAATACATTGGTCTGAGTTCTCTAACTGCCACCAGGTAAACCAATATCACAACAAAACCTCATTTTATGAAATGCATATAAGCTTCTCCAGGCATAGATCTATGCAGACACGCTGATACTCTATTGCAGAAGCAGCACTGCAGTCCAAGAGGTGAAAGGCCTGATAAAGGAGTCATGCAAATTACTTCCCCAGTGTGCAAAGTTTTCAGGATTCAGATTCTGGCTGCATGTGTGTGCATGAATAATGTTTATATCACTAATGACCTCGTGGTGTGAGCTCAGGTTCTGATTCCATTTCCACATGTGGCACTGGAATGGGCTGCCCAGGGAACTAGTCATGGCACCAAGCCTGCCAGAGTTCAAGGAGCATTTTGACAACACTCTCAGGCACATAGTGCCATTCTTGGGGCTGTCCTGGGCAAGGCCAGGAGCTGGACTTTGGTGACCTTTGTGGGTCCCTTCCAATTCAGGATATTCTATCAAGTGTTTGGAATTGCTCCTGTGAAGAAGGTTTTGGCTCAAGTCTACCTCTAAACCACCCCATTTAAAACTAATATATCTTCTCACTACACATATCTAAAGACTTCTTTGGGGTCCCAGAAAACACTTCTCAGCATTTTACCCATGCTCAGTGTTACACATTATGTCCTCTGCAACTGGCACATTAAATCAGCATGCCAGCATTCCTTCCTCCAACCTCTGTGACTGAAAGAAAAGCCAGGTACAGTAACATGCCATTTTTTCCCTGGATAAACAAGCGTAAGTCTGATCAAGGCCAATTAACAAGATTAGAGTTAAATGATTTACGTGCTGTAATAAAAATAGTCTGCTCTAGTCAGCATTCAGATCTGTTTACGTGCAAGGCTTTCCCATAAATGTCTTTTGCCAAAAAACACTGGAATGACCTCCAAGACAGGTTGCTTAACTTGACTGTACTCTTGTTTCTATTTTAATTAGACTTTAAGTGGTAAATATTTACTAATTGCCCTCTGGGTAAATAATTAAGAAGCTCTGGTCTTTTTTGCTAAAGTTCATCTGGCAACACTTTCAGATCACAATCTAGACAGGTCTATCTTAAGTAAATGTCCTCTTCCTATGTCATTTTTAGAAGCAGAAGTTTCTGAAATGTGAAGATTTGTTGTGTGTGGAAGGAATAGATTCTGCAGGGCCTCAGACATATCAGCCTATCCACATTGCTGGCTTTAGTGGGAGTCTGATTTCAGGTATTCCTCTTTTATCTGACCCACATGCTCCACATCACACCCCAGTGCTAGTGTTACTAGTGTCAGGAAATCTTGCAGAGTGATGGCCAGGGAGCTGAGGTCCATGAGGGTCCCCCAGCCACAGGCAGAAGCACAGTGACCAGGGTGGACTGGAGAGAGCCCTGGCATCAGGCACCTCCCTGGGGACTGGGATGGGCCAAGGCTGGATGGCCATTGACCCCAGGAGGGGGCTGAGTGGGGCTGGAGACCAGCAGCAGGGACTGACAGCCCAGGGGGACTGACTCTGGTCCTAGGCCATGGCAGGGAGGGTTGTTCCCAGGGAACTGGGCAGGGACAGAGATGCCCATCAGTGCCCTCAACCCTGACAATCACAGCAAAGTTGCACTCTGACACATCACCCCTTGTGTAACCTGCTGGTTTTCATATTCTTTCACCTTGTCCAGGTCTGTGCAGATTTTCCTTGTGATGGTCATATTCAGATTCCCACACAAAAATCAGTTCTCTTACCAAGTGTAGAGTCTATTCAGGCAGTCAGGAGAAGCACATCTCAAAGGAAAGATCACAGTATACTTGTTATGACTTACTTCTGTAACAGTGCAGTAGAAAAATCTTCCACACACATCTCATGCTAAGCCACATGCTTGAAGTATGCTAAATCTCTAAGTACATAAAGTACTCTTACAGTAGTACCATATCCTGATGAAGACCTCTTGTCCCATTTTTTCTCAGTGCCATATATTACAGAAGTGGAAGCGGCTGAAATATGAATAAAAAAAAATTAAAGCACTCAGTACTGAGAAGTATTTTAAAGGACTCCATAAATACTTAGAACAGCTAGTAGATGGGCACAGTGTTTGCTCTACAGTTATTCAATTAAAAGGCATAGTTGGACTCTAGGAAGTTGAATATAATTATTCACTCAACAAGAATTTTGTTTTAAGAAAGAATTGTGAGGTTGCTTAAAGGACAAGATAGAAGTAACTTCTTTTAATGTCAGGTTAAATCAATTAGAAATTCACATCTGAAAGATTGCATTCACTTTATTTGTAGCCGGTCTTAAAAGTTCAAGTGACAGTTTATTAGATACATTAGGAAAAATGAAAGGAAAAATTGTTCAGTTCAAAGAAGACATCAACAAAAGGAAGAGAAGATAGACATACACAAAGAATAATTGGAGAATGTTACTGAGGAAGCATTGTAACCCTTTGTCAGACCTTATTTTATGGAATTTCAAAGCAATTAGTTAGTAACACAGATAACAACCATAAAACACAGTACATTGTATTAAAACCCCATCCACCTGTTTCAGGGCGTACCACAGACAATAATTGGGAAGTGGCACACAATTAGTTCTCCTGTTTTTTAAATTATCTTTTAAATTTGTAGAATGGAACTGTTTACAATCAGTTATTGTCGCAATGGGTGGATGGATGAATGCATGCATGGATGTTAGTAGAGAGTGATCCAAGCTAATGGAAAGATGTATATCACTTTAGTGACTTAGGGAATTTCACTAAGGGTTTGAAGTTCTAAGATTCTTTTCTACTTTCTCATTTCTCCTTGGATCATGTCTACTTTTCCTTGGGTCAAGTATTAAATTAAAAAGAAAGGGAAAATGTAACAAAGAAAACTAGACCAATTAGATAGCTCTTTAATTTTATCCTACATTTATATACAATATAGAATCATAGTAATTGTATGTATACTTCAGGGATTTCTTTTAGTCTAAGAACAGAAGTACTAGACAAAACCTGATGCATTCCAGTATGAAAGACATGCTATTAAATTATCAGTATCTGCAATGTAATCCAGTGACACTGAAAAGAAAGGCAAGAAAAAAGATGACAAGCCTTGTCAGGGCTTCTCTAGTGACAAGGACTTTCATTTCTTGATGGGCTGAAGACATAAAAAAGATGCTAGTGAAGACATTTGCAGCACAATTTTATTAACACATTTAAATGATTGATCAGAGAACAGAACAGTGTGCTAAAGCAATTTAGAGTCAAGAAAGGCTTTTATGATCTCTTCCCATCCTAATATTAAGATATTTACAGTTGATCCAGAATAATATATGTTTGTTCAATAATACTATATGTACATTATTGCAGCTTCTGGTTATTTTGGTAGTAGCATTGGGATTTGGGGGCCAAGGGTTTTGTTATTTCCTTTCCTAGAAGCATAAAAGAACCTGCAAGCAAAACCAATATTTAATTGGTAAAATCCCATGGAAAGGGATAATTTCTCCCTGGACATGTCTACAATTTAAGCAGACATCTGGGTGGGAGGAAAAGATAGGAGGCACTGAAAAGGGTGACAAAAACCAGGTCAGTGGCAAATCTGTGAAGAGAAGCCAAGCATCATGTCATCAACCACAGAGCCTCTAGGCAAGAACAGCTTACTTGGGAAATATCATCGATACCTACATACTTTTTATCAAAGTCCACTCAACTAAAATAATATTTTGCTCTAATTCTTTTAGGCCAATCAGGCATGCCAAGATAGCTCATGGCTTGAAACTGTAATGCAGTGCTGCAGCTGGCTCCAAAATCACCAGAAATAATGTGCATGTATTGGGAAGAGTGGGGGCAGTTAGAGTTCTTCTGTGGGAATATGAAAGAAGTTTCATGACTGCAGCTTCTCCCCTTGACTGCTGATCCAGCCTGTAATCTGTTCTTTGAGCAGACCCTGCTGGGTCTATTCCTTCCACACACATCTAATCTTCACATCTCAGAAACTTCTGCTTCTCTGACACCCTGTGCTCAATATTCATCTCCTCTCTGGGTTTTGAAAGTTTTGGTTTGGACAGGTGATCGTGTAATTAATAGTCAAAGAAAAGCAGCTGTGGTAACTCAGGCAGAGTTTGGGTTAGGTTTCATTAAACAAACCATTGCAAGTCTTGTAGCAGAGAAATAGGGTTTTTTCTTTATTGGACTTTATTGGACTCCATTATTTCTAAATTGCTCAAGACAAAAATGTGCAGCTGGCAGTGTGTGGGAAATTTATGCTGAAGTCAGTGCGAGATTTGCATATGATTGTTATATGACCCAATAAGTGTGTAATCTACTTGTATCCTGGATTGCTATATGACCCAATAAGTGTATAATATACTGATTTTAATTAGATATGGACAACCTGTTTCCAAAATAAATAACAATTCTAATGACAGAGGTCCTTACCTGTCCAGAGCAAAACTCAAGCCAAGTTTTCAATTGTATTTTATATATTTGCTTTTACCTTCTGGGTTTCTTTCTAGTTAAAATCAGAAGTGTGATAGTTCATCTCATATACTTCCAACCGTGTCCCAAAGAGTGAACATGAAGTCACAAGGAAGTCTGTTCCTAAGTGTTTAACTTTTTGATTCTATAAATACTGTACCTGCTCATCTGACACACATTCTTTAAATCTTGATTTGTTAACTTTCTGCTCTTACTCCTATAAAATGAATAGAAATTTATAGGAATAGAGTGGTATTTTCTTGAGCTATTGTAATACAAGATCCCATTCCAAGTCTTAAACTCAAGATGCCACTAATATTTTTGCTATAGCGTACGAATCAATAAGCATTTTTTTTTATTATGCATCAGGTGTTTCTTATGTAATAATTTTATTCAGGATCTGGTTTACAGACCAATCTTATTATACACAAGTGCTAAATATATTGTAATTTGTAGGCTATTTGTTTCTCTGGCCTAGTTAAAAAAGTTTCATTCACCAGCTGCTTCAAAAAAACAGTGATGTTTTTATCTTCATATGAATATTTTGCAAATGTTTGCCCTTTCTTTTGCCTTGCTTGTTTCAAAGCTGACATAGTTAAAAGTGCTGGAAAAGGAATTGTAAATTTAGGAGTAATGTCAGCAAGGGTCTACACTATTTTAATCAAAATTCTTTCATTTTCAAGAACCTCAGAGTAACACATGCTCTTTATATGTGTACATCTTGACAGTACTTTTCTCATCAAAGCCTGTGTTGATATTTGCTTTGATGTCAGAAAGTGCAGTGTTTTTTTTAAGATACCCAAAACATTGAGAATGTGGGAGAGAAGGAGATGAACAAAGAAGAACAGGCATGAGGAGATACATTTGCCATCAGAGGATTGGAAGTGCATCATGAGTATTTTATTTTATTATTTTTTTTTTACTAAATGGCCTATTACAGAGGCTTAAAAAAGGATTTGAGAACATGGTGAGCACTGGGTAATCCTCTTTTGCTGTACTCTTGCAGGTCCTGGAAATCAGCTGCTAATGCCTTCCTGACCCAAAGACTTTGTCTACTTTCTTATTTTACTATCCACAAATGGACATGTTCACCACTAAATTAAGTAGTTCATTTTTGAACACAATACACTCTTCTCCTTGATAATAATCTGTGGCAATAAACTCCACTGAGTAGTAATGCAACATGTAAAAGTATTCCTTTGTATATTTTTTGCATTTATTTTGAAGAACCAAATCTGGGGATAAAACAATATCTACTTCTATGCAATGGTACTATAATTGTACCTCTGCACCTGAACTATGTATTATAATTTTTCTTCTCTTCAGGAAATTTGAAGCAAAAGATAGAACACAAGATGAATGTGTTGTCTATTGGGTCTTGCTGAGAGCGAGTTCATTTCCTCCATAGCAGCTCTCACAGTGTGTTGCACTGGTAGCTAGCAAGGTTGAGTAGCTGCTGTTGTGCAGTGTTTCCACAGCACCAAGGCTGCCTCTCCAACATGCCTCACTCACCAGGCGCCTGGAGATGGGCAATATCTTAGAAGGGGACATAGCCAGGACAGCTAACCCGAACTGATCAGAGATGTTTCATACCCAGCACTAAATGGTAGGAGAAAGGAGGAAGTCCACGGGGCATTCACGATTGCATTTGTCTTCTGGAGAAACCACTACCTGTACGAAGGCTCTGCTTCATGAACGTGGCTGGACATCACCTGCTACTGGAAAGTAGAGAATAAATCTTTCTTTTTCCCTTGCTTCCACTCACAGCCTTTAATTCTGCTTTATTAAACTTCCTTTATCTAGACCCATAAGCTTTTCTCCATCTTCTTTTCTACCCCCTAGCTCTGTCCTGCTGAGAAGGGGAGTGATACAGTGGCAGAATAAGCACCTGGTATCCAGCCATTGTCAATCCACTACATGGTGGTATATCCTTACTGTAGCTTCTGGCATGAATACTACAAAGAAGGAAAGCTGGCTCAGAGTTCAAAACTCTCATATAAAACCAGAAAAAGACAAACCATACCAGTAGCATGTCTTCAAAATAAAGTACCTTCTAACAAACTACTTAAAAGCATGATTTCTGTAAATTTTTAGTCAGCTATATTCAGTAAATCAGCTAAAAGGAGAAAATATGGCAGTGTATTGTCTTTGACAACATAATTTAGCCCCTCAGTTCATTGATGAGAAAGCAGTTAATATACATTCCTACTATAAAAGGGTAGAATTAGAATAATTTTTAGGTTAATGATGGCCCTGCTCCTGCTCAGAGGCACATCACAATGACCATCTTTATTTTTCAGAGTGCTTCACTCCATATTCCTGTTGGCATGTCTTGCAGTTGTGGAAGAAAATGGAAAGATACATTGAAATCCTCATTTCCTATCTGACTAGGGTTGATAGAGTTCTTTCTTCTGTTCAGGCAATTAAGTACTTTCTCAGTGGATGGAAGTGTCATAAAATATTGAACATCTGACTCTCCTTTTAATTCTTTAAATCTCCCCTTTTGGTATAAATCAGAAGCAACATCACCAAAGAATCTTGAGAGTACAATCTTATCCTTTGTGTATATATACCTGTTTCTAATGGCTCAAGTCTTGATTCTTTTCAGATTTTCATACTATTCTTGAGCAAAATTCTCTCTTCCATATTACTCATTGAGTTGCTCAGCTGCATTCCATCTGTATGTAAGATGGTTGCAACTGTATGATGTTCTCTATTTGTAGAAGGTAGAGCTCATTGAGCTGATAAAACTTAGCAACCTAAATATTTACTACAATAAGTAGCACAGTCATATCTCTTGTTGCTAACAAAAGGGTAGCATAAGAAAAAAATTAGTTACAGATCAAATTTTCTGTGACTTGCTGTTCTTTATTTCTTCTAATGATACCAAATATGCTAGTTAGCCATAAATTCACCTCTCATAGAACAAGTTGAAAACAAAAAAAATTGTACTATGAACATATTTAGCCTATACTTTTATCCTTATAGCCCTGTTTAATACAAATTTGATGTCAGAACAAATGGCACCATCCTACAGATGTAGCTCTAACACAGTATGTGGTTTATGCTGAACCATTAGAGCTATTAAAGCACATTAACATTAAGTAGTGTAATAACATGAACTGTGCCTCCTGCATTACTGAAATGCTTCCCTCCTTAGTACTTTTATTGTAGAATTCTGTATGATTTATTACTCTGCAGCTGAGCTAATTTCAGTACTGCACATCTGATCACTTTGGTCTTGATTGGGTTAGTCATAAGTCTCTGAAGGAAATTTGATTTGATTAGATAGCTGTCTTAGGCTGAACAGGTGAGTACATCCAAAATATCGAAGCACCCACTAACACTGTAATCTGAATATGCTTTATTATTGCTGTACTGAGCCATTTTAGATTAATAACTGTGAAAAAATCGGAATACTTGTAAATTATTAGGTCCTTTGCTTCGTGTGGTTTTTGTGGTTTGCTATTTAATTGGTTTTTTAAGAGATATAATGACATAAAAATATCATGCAATGACAGAGTGAGCTTAACAGGGAAAAAAAAAAGAGTTGATATAATTTCTCTAAAGAAGAATAGCAAAGAAGTGACAACATCTAAATAAGATTTTCCTGTTTCAGTTCAATCACTCCCAGCACTGTAGTTGTTGCTTTCAGTGGTGCTTCTGACCCTCTTATCACTATGCTTTATGATCTTTATGTTAAGTTGAAGAGCTGAAGTTTAGTCTTTAATTGGGAACTTTAATATTCTTAATTTGTCCTGAAGCATTGCTGAGTGTCTCAGAAAAGCTACTGACAGATAACAGTATATTACACCTTACCAATGGAAAATATTTTAATCTGTACAGGTCATGGTGTTTTCTTCTTTTGTTAAATAAAGCCTTGTGGCCAGCTTTAGCAACAGTGCAGGGTGTATGTCCTTATTTTACCATAGAATAATTGCATTACAAAATTGGACAAGATTCAGTTGCTTTCCCTTTCAGCACTGGGCTGCACTCAAAAGTCAGAGAGAAAAATGATTCTTAGCATTCAGTACTGAGGATAAAACATCATGTGAAATATTTCTTTTTAAAAGTCTAGAAATAATGTGCCTTCTAATATATCCTAGACTACCTTGGCAAACCTTTGGGTGTTTACTGTATGTTACTGATTTAATTCAGACCACAAAGAGAAATAGGCTTCCCTATGTCCAGACCTTGGTCTGAGTGGGCTTCCTTGCAATGCTGTTGTTTAGATTGAATTCGTTAATTCGTTCACAAAAACTCCTATTTGAATTCTTATGCTCTAAATATATTAGATTTATATCATACCTTAAAGGTATAATAGTTTAGCATAATATTAAAGTGAAAGCAAAATGTAATCCTAAAAGGTCTTACCAACAGTAGACCATGGCAGGCTTTTTCTAACTTATAAAAAAACAAGCTCAAAACCAAACAAACCAACCACGTGCACACACACGCACGCACACAAAATCTCAAAACCCAACCAACCAAAAAAGCCAAACCTATTGCATCGTCACATAATGAAAGAAGCACATCTCTTCTACCCAAACTTCTGACAATGATTCTGATGTGACACACAGAAAACTATTAACTGATCTGAAGAATATAGAATTTAAAGAAGAATTGTAAGATAGTTGGGGAGCTAAGAAAAAAGGAGATGGCACTGTGGACTGTGGAATAGAGAAGCATCAAGCTGGAGCACAGATGCTAGCCAGCTTCCTCAAGGATCAGTTTTTGGTTTCATAAATTATTTTCTATAGATGTTAAAAGCATTCTGAGGAAAGTCAAAGGTGTCATAAAGCTGGGAGCAGTGTCAGTATCAGGAAGAACTGAGACTATGTATGCAGAACATGCCAGACAACCCTGAAGACTCATGTAAAATGCTAGGTCAGGATTTTATGGTACCTCCTGTATGCTGACTATAAATGAGGAAGAGAGGATGGGTTAATAATAAAATGTGGCTATGAAATATATTGTAGCTATGAAAAAGGCAAATGCAGAATCATTCCCAGGATGACGCTTGGAAGCTTTTAAGGCATATTTAGGGTGGGAAAACTGTTCATGCTAATTTTGAAGGACACTGTGAGGCATCACCTGAATTACTGTTTTTCTGCTGTGGTTATACATACTTCACAATAATGGACTCCATCTGAAACATATACTTATGGCCTCCTTGTGCTGTTTGATTTGAGGTGAAAAACATCTACAAGCAAACTAATAAAGCCTTATCTACTTGATTACGTAAAGAAATAAAAAAGGGTACTACCTTGCTGTTATTTAAAGATGATGTTCAAATAAAGAAAGAATTCAAGTTGCTGATACAAGAGTAAGTGGAAATCAGTATGGATATTTTTTAATGCAGAAACTGGAAGGAGATCCATATTCACCGTAGCAACTGATGTCTCTTAAGCTTCATGCAAGTACCAAGCAGTGCAAGTGCAGCTTTCTGCAGCTGACCTGCTACAGGGCTACTCCAGGATAAAGACTGCTGAACTCCAAATCCCTGATTGCCTATTCCTGTGAGACAGCAGGAGCCAGTGTGTCCATCACTGCAATGATCTGAGAGTGTTTCCAGCCAAGGTCCAGCTCACTAGTCAGAACTGGGTTTCTGTGTGAACAGGCTTGTGGTATCTTCTCCCCAGAGGTTTGTGAGGAATGTGAGGCAGGAGAGCTATGATAAAACCACAGTCTTAACACCAGGAAGTCTTATGGCCTTTGGGATCTAGAGTGGTGGACAGGAATATGTATTACCTGGTACCGAGCTAAGTTGCCTATGTGATTTGCTGCCCCTGAGGAGTTGTATAACTGACTGTGAGTGTGACTGAAATGGGCTAATTAATAAAAGACTGGAAGAAATAGCTTTGTGGGCTCTGACTCGTTTCAGTCATAGAAAGGATATCACACAACAATTATGTGTATGCAAGAAAGGAAATATCCAATCTGCTCGTTGAGTTCAGTGGAGTAATGCCTAAAGCAAATTATACTCATGTGAATAAGACCCGGAGTATTAAAGCAGCCTTTAGTATTTTAATAAAGTAATAAACCAATTCATAAGGGATTGATAACAACATGTGAAGAGGACTTTGCAACTTCCTTATTTGAACTACTGAACTACTTGAGCCTTCTACCTATTGTCTGCTGTCCATATGTTTATTACCATGTTTTGTTGCTTCCTCTTCCTTTTTCTATTAATAACCAAGCTAAATGACAGCTCTGGTGTACAATCAAATCTGTTGTAAAAAGTATGTTATTGAAAGCCTTTGGTCATGCAAGAGACCTTCTGCAGAAGGCTGGACAGCTAACTTTTAAATGGCTAAACATAACTCTTACCCTGACTGTCAGGGGTGTTTGCATTCTGGAAATTGCAAAGAAAACAATGAAAGGGAAAAGGAGATGAAGATAAATACCATTTAATCCACTGTGTTACCTTTTTTAAAAAATGTTTATTTTTACTGCTACTTTTCCAATGTAGTCTTTTAGCCAGTATTTTTTATTTTCCCTGAGTGCAACGGAACACTGCATTACACTGTTATCCTCTGAGCTTCAGAAGAAGGAAAAGAGCAAAGTGATGAATATCTGCCAGCAGCTACACTTACTTTTAATGAGCAACCCAAAACCTATGAAATAGTAAAAAGCCTTGTAAAACAAACAAATAACAGGCAGGAATCCACAACTTCAAAATATTCTGATTTTAACAATTCTACATCACATTCAAAAGAGTTCTATATAGCCCTGACCTCCTCACTAGCCTGTGAGTCACTGAATGTAGTCCATAATAACTTTTTATGTACTGTGAAGAATGGTGATTCCCAGTTCATGGGTTTAAACTCCTTCATCTGTTATAAGTTTTGCACATTGTCTATGTTCATTTAACAATTTTTTACAGTAATCTGTCCCAGTAACATCCCTCACAGCCAATCCTCTCTGCAAAGCAAATCAAAACCCTTTATTTATTGCAGGGCTATGCCTACACATGCTGCAATAATTTGAGGGTGGGCCAACCTAGCAATAAAGCTAGATCTTGAGTCCCTTCTTTTTATTAGTGGTTACACTTGGGGCAGGGAAGGAAGCCAAGGAACACAGGACATGATCTGATCTATGAGGTGACTCTTTCAGCAAACTGGCTTTCAGCAAGGAGGTGTTTTGTATCCCATTTGCATCATGTTGTAGCCCAGCAAAACAGGGACTGGCCTGAATACTGCTAATTGCAACAAGGTTTATTACCTTGTAACTGCAGCATAACACACAGCCTAGACAAAGTTTCAATGCCTAGAAACCAAAAATGAAGGGGAAAAAAGAGTTTTCTTACAGTTATAAAAGCTGTCCTTTATATTTTGCAAGCTGTCAAATCTGGCAAATTTACCTTAAAGTAAATGTCTTTAATACCTGCACAAACTGCAATAAATACAAGTGAGATGTCGTTGCAGAAGGAGGAAAAGCACATTTGCCAACTATTTCATTTTCTTCCCATCCACTCTTCATAAGTGAAAAAAGCTACTATCTTGAAAGCTTATGAGCTGAATGTCTGTATCCCATCAGGAAGACTGTTATTGATTATGCTCAGTAGCAAGTGAGAGAGGCAAAGCAAGTGAAGCAAAGCAAGGATTGGAATGTAAACCAGATGAAATAGCTTTTCACATCTACTTCACAGTTTATTTTACACTGCTTCAAAAGTAGGTGGCTTTCCAATGCCATTAGTGCTGTGCAGATGAATGGGCATTGCAACAGCAGATGGAATTCTCTGATGACAAATACAAGGTAATGAACATGGGAAGAAATAATTTGAACTGCTTACACACATTACTAGGTTGTAAATTAACTGTAAGCAATTGCTCAGGAAAAAAACATGGATCACAGTGGAAATTTCTGGCCAATATATTGCAGGTGATAAAAAAAAAGGAAGTAAAATGATGATATATATCAGAAATTAAATTGAAAATAATTTAGTATCTTGCTTATGGGTTTGTATTGTTCTTATTCACCACAGTATTTGTGAATCTTCTATGCAATGTCATTAATATTAAGAACTATCTGTAAAATAAAATGATGTTTCTAATGTTTTATTATGTGCCCGGGCTTAAGGTGTTTGTGTGTGTTTGCATTAGTGTTTATTCATGTGTGCATTATCCTTATCTCATAGTTATTTTCCAGTTAAATAAGGGGTAAAAATACCACTCTCTTATCAGTCTTTGGTTGTGATGATACCATAGAAATGGGGTTTATATCTCACTTTTATTTGACTGCTATGGATTTATACAAGAAAGAAATGATTTTCCTAGGCAGCAAACTTGTTGCAAGAGACAGCCTGGTTACCCACATTTTACCTGAAATATTTAAATAATAGAATACTGATAGATTTAGGGCAGTGTGCACTATCAAGATATCTTTTTACCAATTTTTTTTGTTTTAAATCTATCAGTTTGCTTTTATTTAAAGCTTACGTCACTTTCTTTTTTCTTGTTATTCCTCCCCATATAAGAATTTCTCATTTTATGCTTTGCCTGTGCTTATGTTTCTGAAGGTTTCCTGCCTATTAAATCCCATTAACTGTAACGACATTTCTTCCAGTGTACAGCAGTGTAATTTCTATCAACATTAATTCCTATTGAATTCGACTGACAGTGTTATTCTGAATTAAAGACAGTTAGAGAAACTCCAGCAGTACTACTTTTAGAGCAGAAATAGTTCTGAAATAGATGAATATGAATGTTCACTGGAATTGCCATTTTTGAGTGATACATACAGGTAAATTCTGATGATAGTGAGAGATTTACTTTTTTAAAAGGTAAAGCTGATTTGTTTTTCACTTTTATCTGGGACATTTCTTTGACTCCTTTGGCTCATTTTCTATAATACTGTACTCATTTATATTATTCAAAAGTGAAACATAGCTGAAAGTATAATAAAATAATTAAATATTGCTTGAAATAATATTTTAGTTGAACTCCAAACAAAGTTCCAAGAAAAATACTTCTCAGACATTTAGTTCCAGGTGTAAGGAAGAAGGGCACTCTGAGCTGGAACACCACTGAAATCCACTGGGAAAATGACTCTTTATTCTCCCTCCATGTTCCTTCATCAGTTATGTGCACAAAATGCTGAAAGATTCGAAGTACACATTGGTGGTTTTTTGTGCCATAAGGGTAAAAGGGAACCAAATGTCTATAATTTGCCAAGAGTGGGAGGCAAAACATGATTTAAGACTGTCCATACTGCAAATATAGTATGTATTACAGACAACAGTATTTGCACATTTGGGAAATATCCAGTGGCATATTTGCTGCAACTCAAGTTGGCAGATGTAGCCATTTTAAGAAAGACTGGAACTTTCTTGAGCTACCTTAAACGATCAGTCTAGTAAAATAGTCTCTATGGAGATATTCCTGTTACAACATCTTCTGCCTTCTGTTCCTGTTTCCCCATACTTTAAATAGTATGATTTAAGTTTCTATGTCTTTAATAAAAAGAAGAAAGAGAACATTAATTAAATGAAGATCACTCAATATGGAAGGAGGAATGAAAGGGACCTTCTGTGTTATCAAGTCCAGTTCCTAGTTATATAATTATGTCCATAATGGTAAATAAATTCTGCCCTTAACTGTTCTGTGTTGCTGAGGCCACCTGCCAAGGAATCATTCATGCTTATTTCATGCTTTTCCTTACTCTCCAAAGTCGACTGTGTATTAGGAATTGTCCCCAGTTGATGCAAGTTCATCGACTGTCCTGGGATTTATTAGGGAGAGTGCTATCTTTGCCTAATCTCCATTATAAATTTATTCATATCTAGATTACATACCTTTGTTTTTGACAACAATGCTATAAAATAGTAAACTAGACTATACTCTGTTTTGTCAAACTCCTGATTTGTCTAAAGTAAAAGGAAAATCACCAGGATAAATTCAGGATCAAGATGTTCTGCGATGAATATTTAACTAAGAATTCTGCCAACTTTTCCTGTAAATCTACTTAGTAATAGTTAACAGAATGTTTTTTATCATCACGATCAAGCAGAGCACATTATTGAACCCTGTGGGTTTTTGTCTGGGGTTGTGGACCCTAAAGACATAATGAAGAATGATGAAGTTATGTTACCTGTTTAATAAGGAAATCTATTTAGCAAATTTGTTCATGTAAAATTTTCACAATAGATAAACATTCTCTTTTATTCTGTATAGCTTTGGACTCAAAATTATTGATCAGGAGAGTATAGAGGATTTATAAGGATTTTTAAGTCGTAGAACTGAGTGACTGATTCTTAGTCTAAGTGTTCATTGCTCATTAGAATATCCCAATTAACATCACAGGGAAATTGATGTGATTAAATACCACTTGGTATGTAGAATCTTTTCCAATGCAACATGGACAGCAATTCATTACAGTCAGTTAAAATGGTACAAAAAATGCATAAACCCTCAGCCTGAAAATAAACTGTTAATAAAGGCTGATCATATTTTGGTGAAATAGCTTATCCTCCCTGGCATATTGTATGATCATTCATCTCTCAGCATCTACTGAAAATGCACTCTTATGGCATGTGTTCTGGCTGTTGCATCTTCTGTAATATGGTGAAAACCTGAATGCTCTCACATATTCATAGACATCTGTGGCCTTACATTGGTGTCTGGGTCAAGCTGAGGAAATTCACAACTGAAACTTAATCAGAGGCTTTTTTTTTGCCATGAGTAGGAATCATGACTCAAATAATGCTACCCCCATAATCACAGCAGCCAAATCTGCACACCCAAGGATGATCCCAATTTTCCTTGTATGCATGCAAGTATAGACTTTGCACCACAATAACAATGACTTTTTGATATAGGGGGAAAAAAAAAGAATATCTTTAAATCTGGCTTTCTTTTCCAAAGGAAGATCTTTCAATTTTACTTCAATATTATGTCTTTACTTCATTATACAGATGTAAAAATAGGACAGATAATGAAAGTGAAAATTGTTCTAAGAGCTGGAAATTGAACTAGCTACTGAGATCCCCATCCAACACCACTGGAGTTCCAAAAGTCCTTACCAACTGCAGGAAAAGACAGACAGGAAAACTGACCGTGTACCTTACAGTGCAACATAAGGTCAGGAGAGTGGAGACTCAGATTCTTGTCTCCCTGCATGCCACTGGCTCATGCTCTCATTATGCCTATAGCTTTTGGTGACTATTTCTGCTTGCTTTCCCTCTGTATCTCTCTCCTGCTGTGCTCCATTAGAAAACTGAAGTGCATGCTGAGTTCTCACAAGGCCCCTGTCCTCTGGTTTTCACCTCAAACAGAGAAAAAACTAAAGTGCTTTTCATAGGGATGTGGGAATCACAGTAGCTACAGCTGGATAATTTATTTATTTATTTAGAGGTGGCTAAAGAAATATGCATTTTATTTAATGGAAAAGGAGAAAAACATTTTCTTTCTCTATTTTCAGGGTTCTGGTCATTGTGTAAAAATAAAAAAATAGTATCTGAAGAAATTTAAGTTTTATCACAATTTTTAAATTTCTGATTTAAAAAATATTATTTGATTAAGTGTAGTTATTAGTGAAGTTTAGCACAGTTTCTACAATTAATGCATGACATTTCACAAGCAGAATTTTAGCAGTTCTCTGAAATTTCTTGAAGATGTTGAAAAAGTGATGTAGCAATTGAAAACTGCTGAAATATTATTGTATGAAAATTACCTTTCTAATTTACCACTCTTTAACGCTACAAGTTGAATGTAGATGTGTCAAACATTTTAAAACACTGACCTTTTTGTGAGCTATTCTTTCTCAACAGTTTGAGGGACAGCAGATATGACAAGGGGTTAATTTGTTTTAGCCAAGGATGTAGACCACAGGAATAATGAGTCACCTTCTAATGTGCCAATAAAGAAAATTGTCATTCCAGAGGAAATGGTCTAAACTGTGCCCATAGAGCCTGGAGTGCAGAACTCGTACCAGCCTTTAGTACTCTGACAAAAAGTAGGATTCATTTGGCAAAATTTACTGTTCTTTATAGTCTGTGAGAATCTAGTCAATATACTCAGTAGAGTCCCAAGTGCAATTCATCTCCTAAGTAAATATCTGTCTGAAATAGCTCAGGTGAATCACCTTCCTGAGACATTTATTTGTCTCCTTAGACTATTAAGAGATATTTAGATCACTGGCAGTTATGTTAACATCTTCATTGTGGGTGTTGAAAGGCAGGTGAGACAAAATCCAGCCAATGTTCCCTGAATAAATTAACTTATTGGTCTCTGTTTAGTTTTGGTTGTTAGAAAAGTAGTTAAGATAAACATTTACACACCTGACAGAGAAGTGTTGCTATTTGATTAACACAAAGCTGGTATTTATCTGCCTTTCAGAGAATAAAGACTATTCTTTTTATGGTGGGCATCACCCAGAAATGCTGGGTAGCAATTCATGCTTGACCTTACTTTAGGTCAGTTCTGATTATTGGTGTATTTTATGGGCACGATGAACTGAATGTTTGTGATTGTAGATTTGATGAACTCAAGCAATTGAGTGATATGATAAAGCCAATCAAGATTGAAGTAGAGTAGGAAGCTTGCTTCTCACATGCACTTGACCTTGAGGGGAAACTGCATTGAACAAGAACCAAAAGCTAAAAATAATCTGAATGATCAGTAAATAACCTGATTTTCAGGGCTCCTGAGCATAAAGTTCTTTAGTTCTATAAGGGACAGAAAACCAAATTAAGATTTTTTTTAACTCTGTAAAATGTGTTTCCACAGTCACTGAAATGTCATAATCATGTAGTTATTGGCTGAAGAGATTAGAGAGCACATTCAAGATTGTTTGCCTAGTTTAATTATATAGTTCCCAACGTGAGTTTTTTTTGCATAAAAGCTTTATTCTTTACTTCATCTATTGCAGTACTCCTCTCTAGATACCTCTTTTGTGAGATCTTTATCTTAATATTTTTGATAGACAAACCATTTCTGGTTCTATACTGAATACTGGCTCATCTCTTTGAAGCATTTCCCATTTTTAGCAATTGGACTGAACAGAGAACAAAGACTGTCATGACCAGACTGAGAACCATGGCCTATACGTGGGAGGACTGGAAAACAAAAAAAAGAAAATCTTGAAAGAAATGGATGAACTAAGGTTTGTCACCAATTTGGAAAATCACTGTATCAAGAAGGATTGGTTTCCACAGCTCTTTCTTGCAGCGAGTTACGATCTCTTGTATATATTTATTCCTGGAAGTGCTCAAGGCCAGGTTGGTCGGGAGCCTGAGCAACCTGGTTTAGTGGAAGGTGTCCCTGTACATGGCTAGGAGGTTGGAACCAGATGATCTTTAAGGCCTTTTCCAACCCAAACCATTCTATGATTCTGTGATCAGTCTCATCACAGCATATTGGGTGATTCCACTGAGATTGCCTGCTGGGTGGCATGGTTTGTAACCAGCATCACTAGTTTTCTTTATTAACTCTGCTGATTCAATGTAGATGCAAAGAATGGTATTGATATGAATAAATCACAAATATCATGCTATTACTCGGGGTCTTTCATGCTTCTCCTAAAAACTATCCTATCTTTTAATAATATATTTAGAAGATATTTCTGATATATAATCTTCAAGTTCTAAAAATGTATAGATATGTGATTGTAAAAGTAGACTGAGTTTGGGTAACAAAAAAATGGAATGTGAAATATTCTTCAGTAATCTGTGATTTTCTGACTTCATCTTGCTCACCCCTGCTCCATTTCACTTCAATACACTCCTGCCCTTCTCCTTCTCTTTGCCTGTACTTGTTTCACTTTTAACATGCCCAAATGCAATTCTTATTTTGATTCAACGGAGTTTCCCTCAGATTTCTTTGCTATAAGCACTTGACTGTCTTTTGAACTTTAATTAAAGCTCAAATAGCTCATTTATATGAAATAAAAGGTCATAAAACACACAATTGCTATAATGATGATGCATTGCTGCACTTTGGGATTTACAGCCACAATTTTGTCCAATTTGTTTAGGCATATAGTGCTGAAATGATAGTGTACCTCTCAAGAGAAATAACTTCAGATAAGATGATCCTTACATGTAGTAGCTTAAAAAAAATAGAAGGATAATTAATTATGTATACATCGATCCTTACATGTAGTAGCTTAAAAATATAGAAGGATAATTAATTATGTATACATACAGTCTAGGGACTGGTACCCTTCACAGAGAGGACTTTCTCTTGGTTCCACCTGATAGCATCATGCCTCTGTGGAGTATGTTGATTTCTTTTTCAATATCTCTCATTCAATAGTCTCAAAAGACATTGTTAGCATTAAAAAGTAATCTTAAAACACCCTCAGTTGATATTCAAGGTAACCACTTAAGAATCTATAGTCTCCAGGCCTTCCTCTGGCCCTCTGTTAGGGTGCCATAATATAGTTGCCAGGCCCTCCTCTGGCCCTCTGTTAGGGTGCCATATTGTCAGTGCAAAGCACAAACCGAACAGGAAGAATTGATTGGGTTTGTCAAAACTCAAAAATTGGTCTTTGAAGCTTTTGCTATTGTTGAGACTTGTCACTGAGTCCCATTCCTGGGAGAAAAAAATTAATTTGTGTGAATATTTTACATTTCAGGATTTACCTTTATTCAGATCAAACATGTATTTCTTCTCCTTCCTAATTCCCATAGACAAAAAGATACAGACAGAGGAGAGAAGAGGAAGATGGAAGAAAGAAAAAGATGAAAGAATAAGAGAAATGCCAATAGATGAGATTAGGAGAGCAAGATGCCCTTTCTGTCCTGAATAATCAGTACCTTGGCTACTCCTAGGACATGTGTTGCTGCTAAAGGTGGCCATTCCTGTAAACACCTAGATGTCTTTCATCTGATGGATTCCTTGCTCATAGCATCAAAAAATAATTGGACTGTTATTGTGAGAGTTAAAAAAATAGACTTTGTTAAGACAGGTACATTACAGCTAGGCTGGTACTCTTGGTTGATCTCTCAGTCTACACGTGATAGGTTTTTCATAACATCTCTCCAGGAAGAGTTTGGATGTTACACTTCTAGTACAAAGTCCTGATAAAAATAGGGGAGGTAGTCAAGCAAAGGAAGAAGGTTGGCCAAAGTCAAAGCTCAGCCTCCATCCTTGAGTGTTGAATAATGTGGTCTGATCTCATGGCAGACCCTGCCTCGAGTAGTGAATTATGATAGGGACCAGCTGAGGTCCCTCCATACCTGGATTGTTCTTTCATTCTAGGAGCATTCTCAGAAGCCACTATTTTGGGAGGTGCTATAAGCTCATCCAGCAGACTCAGGTGCAGCATGTGGTATAACAGAGCGATGAGGGACACAGGCTGGGACAGTGCCAAAGGAGGCTGCACACAAAACGAGCACAAATATTCCACAAACTGAATATGGAAAGTAAAGAGAGGAGTTAATGGAGCAGAGAAGCACATTAGTAATTCCCCTGCCTACACAGCCCTTCAGATTTCCTCTGAAGGACAAGGGGGCAGGAGATAACACTGCATTTTGACAAAAACTGGAAGTGTCAAAGTTGGGTGCTTCTCAGACTCAGGCAATGGAATTAATCCTTCCTCTACTGCCTAGTGTGTCTAAGATCCACCTTCTAGAAACACCTGGTCATACAGGGGCAAGCTGAATGCAAATGGAGACAGAATTTGATTCATTCGTGTGTGAGAAAGAATTGCACACAGTGGTGCTGAAGCAAGGATAATACTATCCTCTTTCAAAGTTAAACCCAGATTCCTCACATATTTTTCACATTCCATTTATATTAGCATGCGTGAAATAAATTGTTTTCTGCTGTACAGAGTGTTATCCTTTTGATGCTTTGTAGGAACTGTGGGCTGTGCTGGTGAAATCCCAGTGAGCAGGAATCTCTAGCTCTCAGTGGGCAGTGGAGAGTGCCATTACCAGGGAAACCACAGGGAAACCTTCTGCCAGCAGCTGTCCAGGTGTCACCCTGCTATGCTTCAGACATGGCAGTCATTTATATGCAGTATGCAGTGGGCTAGAGCCCACCTTAGCATCACCAGAATAAATCCAATATAACTGCTCAGAAGCAAGACTGCATATAAAACATGAGCCATAAAAACAGTAAGAGTAGGATTTCCTTTTCTGTTTTTCAAAGTCTTCATGTAGCTCATTTTATGTGTACATCTCAAAAGAGTTTAAGTGGGATGAAAGTAATTCAGTGCAGAACTGACTCTTTTGGCTTTATCAAGTGAGTCATTAAGTCACTATTGTGAGAAATGGGTAAACTGAGGCAGATATCAGTAAACACAGCAGGTTAATGGCTTATCTGAATAACTATGAACAATTAGAAAAGAGTTTATACCTGCATATAGGCTATCTGCATCCGTATATCACTTGATCTATTTACTTATATGGTATGTCTTTACCATCTAATGTTTGGGGGGGAGGGGAGGGTTTTTATTATAAACACTAAAGCTCTTTAGGCAGAGACTGTAGTTTTCTTTGTCGTGAATATATGTAGTGAATACTATTAAACCCCCTCTTGCCATAGGTGGCTACACCCTTGTATTTAATTTTCCTATATGGAGTTGTGATAAATAACCTCTTTTCATGCTTGACTAGTTATTATATCTAATAGTTACATCGTTTAACTGTAATAACCAATACTGAGAAAATAAGTCATAAATAGCTAGTCATTTACTCACTGTATTTTTCTCTTTGTATTATTTGCGAATTATCGATGACATTTTCATGGGTGCATTAACCTATTGGAAATTGGTCATCAAAGAAATGCTGCAATTATTTTATGGTCTATAATTTGAGGAATAAAATAGAAGTATCCTTTGGATTTTTTTATCAATTTTTTTCTGCTAAACAGTGTTTTGATTTTCTAGGCAGAAAACATCTATCGTAACAAAAAAAAATAATTCTGCATCAAAAAGCGAAGTCCGAATACTTCATGCAAAACATTTTTCTTTGTTTCTTTCATTTCAAAGGATTTATTTTTCACTTTTCAAGAACACTTTTTTACTTTTGTGTACATTCTCTGCATAAAATTGAATTCTGGCCACTTACAATCATTGTAGTAAACACATCGGTTTTGCTTAGGTGCATTTCACTAGCCACCTAAAACCACTCTCTGCATCCTCAAGGAACAACTACTTTGAAAGGGAAAGCTTAATTTTGTTCCTTTCACACTTTCTTCTTAGGTAAAATTTTCATATTATTAACCTAACATATTGCTCCTCCAAGATGTTCCAGTCAAGAAGTTAGTTCTTTAAAGTATGCACAAAGTTACAACAGCAAATTAACTTGTTCAATGGGACAAGAGAGTCAATACTGTTTAAAAATGTTTGTCTAGCATCAAAGGTGGAGAGAAAGACACTTCCTTTTATGAAGTTCATATAACCCAGAAGGACCATAACAGATCTTCTGTCTTAGCTGGGACTTCTGAGCAAAACTACATTTGAGGTAAATGCTAAGAATAACACAAAGAAGAGAAACTTTTGCAATGATAACATCCCTTTTATGAAAACACCCCTTTCTATTTCTGTCACATCCCAGTGTTGATAAATATGTGAATTACCTCGTAGTACTAAAAATTGTAACTCGTGGGGTAAAAAAGGAAGGAAAATGCTCTTGTATCTGTATGAGGAAAGAAACTCTCTTTACAGCAGAGCTGAATAATCATGGTTGCCATGCTACAACAGCTTGTTGACTAAAATAAGTGTATAAAGAAGTGGCTCTGTTATCAATGATCATTGATCCATTCTACAAGCAAAAATCAGCTGCTAAGCCTAATAATCTCCTATGGCATTGTGCAGTGAAGAAATGAAAGCAGCAGCCACAGTGCTGAGTCAATATTTGTGACTCAGTGGGAATTAGTTCCAGCAGGAACACAAATGTGTGGTGTGATAGTGGTGTGGGGCCTCTCCTGGGGTGCTCCAGCCACCCCCAGGCTGCAGCCAAGCAGCCACCCAGCCCTGCAGGTGTCCTGTGGCCTGTAAGGAATGACAAGATTCCCAGTGTCTGGTGGAGTCATGTGTTTCACAAATGACTGTGAGTGGTGTTAACGGGAAAGAGCTTTGTTTTAGGAAACAGAATAGCTCGTGTTTCTACTGTCCTGCTTGCAAAGCAAAAATATTTCCCAGCTGATGTAATGAAGTGCATTTGAATGAGTTGCACCAGCAAATTTTTTAACTTTTTGCCAAGCTGTTATAAATTGGATACACTATGATGGAATGTCACCTTCCGAGTTCCGTAATAGTGTCTCAACTTTTATTTGAAACTGTATTTACTAGTATGTTGTATGAATTTCTGGAATCATCTAAGTGCAGTCACTAGAACTACTGTGTGAAATGTCATTCTCTGCATGAACAACACATCTCATACATTCAACTCAGAATTCCACTAATTTGTTTATGCATGAAGATTGGCAGGACCTGGTAGAACTGGCATATTTCTGCTAACAGGAATGCAGGAACAGCAGAGTTTTGGGGTCATTGGTGGTAGAAGAAAGGCCAGATTCTGCCAGAAATATATCTACAAATCATGCTAAAAAAACACACTATGAGCCTGCAACTTCCAAGAAAGGAATACTGGTTTTTTAGGACTTTGAAAGACTGAGGACTGGTTTCCTGTAATATGAACAGTAGTTTTACTGAGAAAGCAATGACAAAGTGTATGCAATGACTGTGCTGAATGACCTTTGGCAGCAGCATCAGAAAAAAAATCCATGGTCCCTAATTCTGATGGAACTGTACCTGTTGATGCAAACTAAATTTTACCAGCTCATGGACGAAGAACTGAGATCCAATTAAGGCTGGGATTCTTCTACTGACATAAAGAGTGAAAGGGCAGGGCATGACCCAAGCCACAGGCAGGTGGCTGCAGACAGCTGTGTGTGTGTTGTTGCAACTGACTCCAGACTGGAGGGGAACGGGAATTGTGTCTGAGGATTTCCCAACTCTTTCAAGGATATATATTTTAAGCAGAGGAGCATAAACACTGGATGTATGACACTGCTACTATTAACATGCCCAAATCTTGCATGCATCAAATCTGTCCGGACTGCAAGTAAAAGCTTAACTTCTAGCAAGTCACTTGCTGCATCTCCATTCTCTCCATCAAAAATTTCCATTGAAATTCTGACAAATCTCCTTGATTCACTTTCAAAGTAGAAATATCAAATGCATGCAAATATTTTAAGCCTCTTGTCATGCTGCCTGTATTGCTTTTGAGTGCAGAGAGGGCAAGAGGTGTGCAGTACTGTTTGCAAGCACTAGTGTTCTGCCTATGAGAAATGAAGTAGCAATGGCTTTTCCTTGTCTGCCTTTTGCACTAATTCCGCATGAACAAGACACATACCTCGAGTTAACATTGGGCTTCTAGCAGTCACACTGTGTCAGGACTCTGGCCTGACTGTTGGCTCGATATTCCCAGATGATACAGGTTAAAATCAAGAGATACAGATTTTTATTCTTTTTTCAAAGTTTGAGCCATTTTGGTATTATTGAAGTTGTGTTGTTCCATTACACAGTCTGAGACACTGATTTTCTGCAGTTAGTAAAGGTGCCAACCTCAAGCATGAACAGACAGCAAAACACCAAGGTTCAAAAGGAACTCCAGCACAGAATACTTGTAGGTTTGGCATTCAGGACTTTTACATATTGACAGCGAATGTAACTCCTGTCTGAGTCCATTCTCACTCCTGATTCAAGCATAAACACACAGCCAGTGAAAAGAGATATTTATGTGTGTGTTGCCTTTAAAACTTCATACAGGCAATTCATACTCACCTGACAGTCTTTAAGGCCAAGAAGCTCCTTTCTAGTAATTATGGTGAGGCTATTCAAAAGCAATTTTAGTATTCCTGGCTGGAGAGTTTCTCTGAAGTGGATCTTATGAGTATACAATAACAGGTTAAAGTATAAGTTAAAATGCAATTTGTAAGGTTAATCTGTAAGCAAGGAAGATACACATATCTCCCCCCTGCTTAAATTTCTGCCTCACTTGTGGGTGAAGATCTCTATTTCTCTCCTGAACAATTTAAGGCAACAAAGCTCTCCCTCAGACCATTCCAGGGATGCTACTTCTAGGTGTAGAATTCTAAAGATCACTGACCTTTATGATTATATGAAAATTCATTCCAGGCTGTTCTTTGAGCTGCATAACATATAGACCTGCATCAGGAGAGGCTTTTTGGTGACCCTGGGATCTTTCCTGGTGACAATGAACCTTCACTCTCTTTCCCAAATATCTGAAATTTAGAGCAGCCCATCTGATGCTGAAACAAAACCACACCTAGGGAAAAAACCACTTTTGATTTCAAAGATGATAACCAGATGTATGCATAGAGTGACTGAATAAGAGCCATACCTATTCTGGCTTCCATTATTAGCACAGCAGGCTGTGGTCTGGAAATGAAGATAAAAAGCCTGGAGTGTTCTTGTGTGGGAATGAGTCCAGTTACACAGGAGATAGTGCTCAATCTGAGTGAAAAATGGTATCATGGTTTCCTAGTTACTTTTCTCATGCACATATATAAGCACATATGTGCATATGTGTGTTTTAATTTGAGCATCAAGCTGAAGAGATACCATAGCATACTAGTTAATGTCCCTTGGTCAGGAAACAACTATGTTCATAGCAAAAGGAATAAAAACATCACCCGTGGGAGGAAGAAGGGAGCACTGAGTGGCATCAGGTCCCCTCAAGGGACGCAGAGCTCTCCTTCAAGCCCAGGAGGTAGATACCCCAAAAGCATTCAAAGGCATGCCAAGAGCACAGCCTGATGGGGGAAGCTCTCATGCATTTTCTAGGAAAGTGGCATGCCCTGGTGCTCCCTGGAGTGCCTGTACATTGACAAATGCAGCCTGGGAACAAGCAAAGGAAATTAGAGACCCATGTGTGGCCGAAAACTACATTGCCACTGGGATCAGAGATGTGGTGGGACAGCTCACAGGGCTGAGAGCTGCCAAAAATGAACACTACAGGGTTGGTAGTAAGGACAGACTCAGAATGTGAGGAGGGAAACCTGCATGTTAGGGGAGGCAACAATTTGGTCTACTCTGCAGAGCTTGATCCAGTACAGGAGAGACCTGGACAGAATGGACCAAGTCCAGTGCAGGGCCACAAAGATTGTTAAAGGAGCATCTCTTTTACAAGGAGAGACTGTGAGACCTGGGACTTCACAATGTATTTTAGAATAAAATATATAAGTTTTGGAAGTGTTTCACCATATTCTGTTTTCTAGTTTAAAATTAAAAAAAATTTAAAAGCCAAGCCTCGGAGAGTCCTTCCTCTATACAGTTTGGGTTTTTTCCTTTTTTTTCAACACTTCTTCAGACCAGAGGGAGAGGGGATAGAGAGTGGTGGGGAGAGGATATATGGCAGTGAGAGCAAAGAACATAAAAATCAGTACTTTCTAATCTTTTCCCTCTTGCTCAAAGGGGAAAAAAGGCATACCAAAGACTAAAAAGAGGTGACTTTTTCACCTTTTAGATTCTAATGGACCTTTCTTTTACATGAGAAGGCAAAATGTGAGAGACAGAGTTGATTTTCAACAAGATGGAGTAGAAAATGTTAAAATTTTTTATTTAGGAATTTTATCCAAATTTTTGACATTTTATGGAAAGAGAACTATTTTTACTAAGTAAAGACTATTTCAAAATAAAGTCTTTTAAAATAAAGATATTTCAACCATCTTTGAGACAGACAAAACTTCATCCTTCTGAAATCATACACACAACAAAGGAGTCATTGAATAAAAAAAAATCTTGAATTTTGTCCCAAGACAGATTTTGAGGGCTTTGAATATTATCTGGTTTATGTAAAGCTAAAGGAGTTCCTCGAGTGTTGTTCAAAATGTTTTGCTGATTATTTGGTGAAAAAGATGTATTTTATTTGACCTAAAACCTCTAAGCAGCAATGGTTTAGAGACTATTGAAATTTTAAAAGGGATTTTCAATAATTAGTTTCCTGATTCTAAGCTTAAAGACAGACACACAGGAGATTGAGAACAAACCTGTGTGAAGAAATTTAAAAGATGTGGATTCCAAAAGCAAACTTCATGCTAGGAAGGAGAGGTTCATAACTGGGCACAGCAGAGCCCCTGAGCCCTCAGGGAAGGAACTGTACACTCACCAAAGAGCAAGGAAACAGCAAATCACTCACAACTGAGAAAAACTTCCAACATCTCCAAATTATGTTTCATAGTTACTGTTTGTAGCCATTTTTAGACTACTATAATTCCTCAGGACAAACAAGAGGAAAATAGCTAAAAGACTGAGTTTCTGCCAAGCTGCAATTTTTTTGACGTTATAACAGAGTGCTGAGATCACCTAATTTACATGAATTAGGGACAGAAGAGACTCAGTAGTGGAGGAAATGGGGAGGAGAAAAACTTTTGGGACCCTGAGTATCCTCTGAATCCATCCTCCTCCTCTGTCTCTTTGGAACAACTCTCTGCAAACACAGACAATGTTTTTATGGCTGCGGTTTGGGCACAGTTTTAATCTCATGCTTATTTTTTTCACAGAAGAATCATCTGTATGTCCCAGATCACAGAGAAGGCAAAAAGCAAACACACATTTGTAGTTATTTGACTCAATGGCACTCATCTTCCTGGCAGAGCTTTACTCTTACCTGTTCATAAGTAAATTTACTGTGTTTTGCCAATCTAAACGAAAGAGGTTTATTCCCAAAATTACCAGGTAGGCAGCACATGTTTTTCTGGGAGACCTCTGCATGCATAATCACAGAGCTCCAGGTGACCTTCCCATTACCAAGCTCAGCTGTATCTATTTAAAAAGTACAAATATATATACACACACTGATCGCTATTAAAAACAGGCATTTCCATGGTTTTTTTTGGTGTCACAGTTTTACATTGTCCTGAGTTTTTTAATATCATAGCAATGCTAACTAGTGAAGAAGAAAATTTCTGAACTTGGGGAATGGGTTTTTTCCTAATGATTTGTAAGTATAGGTATCTGAGTTCAGCGACTGTCCACACACACGGAGTTAAGCGAGAGCATTCTTGTTTTTCTAATTTAACATGACTGATTAGTTGCCATTATTTGTTCTGTGTCAGTAATTTTTGTTTCATTGATTAGGTGACTCAGTGGTATCCAATCATATAATGACATCTTTAGAAAAAGACTAGAAACCTGCAATCCTAATTAATATGAAATATTATCCAATGTGCAGTACTACAAGCTAGTACTTTGTTAAAATACAATTGCATGTCCACAGCTATTGGATGGGGCATAAATGATGATTATTTTTACTTTTAATGTACATTTATCTAGAAACTGCTCTCATTTTTTGCTGGCATAGTGGCTTCCTCTGTATATGAAATAAAGCTAAAGTTTCAGTGTTAGAGAACATTGCTATAGAATTCGGCTCGTAAACTCATGGAGCTCTGGTGTTATCATGGAGCAGAGTGAAGTGGCAGCTATGCTACTAATTAAAGTAATATTGATCTGTTTGGCCTAATCTAATCATAGTATTTATAACAAATCAGAAAGTGTTTTGCAATTAGGAAATCCATACTAAATAACAAAATCCCTGTGATCTTTGTAAGCTTACTAATGGTGGTGCAATGCAAAGTTGTTGTTCATAGAGATGCATTTTATGACTTTTTAGCATTTGGGCTTCATTCAGTACTTTAGTGGGCTATATTACTCTGCCAAAGCTCACTTACAAAGTGTACACCAAATATCTCGTCAACATGTTTGTGCCCTCAGGATTTTTCAAAATCCTGGTTCTATTTACAAGCTTTCCTTCAATTTCCCTCTGCTGCAAGCATTGTTTTAAAAACTAGATACTATATTGAGTATCTGATTAGACATCTATCTTAAGCTCAAATTTATAGTTCATAAATAAAGATATGGAAATTTCTTTTTGCGTGTCAGAGTTTTAAAAAGCCTATTTTCTTGTATACCTGTGTATCTCTATAAACCTGTCACCTTTTAAACCTCAGAAAGTATAGCCAGTGTCATTGCTGGGCTTAAACACATGAAACTACAATTCTGTTATTGATGTAAAACTGAAGACATTGAACCAGAAAATTATTTTCTCTTTACCATTTGTACAGATAGTTGTATACGAAGAATCATGACCCATGCATGCTTTTCATGCCAAACATCTGTGTGCACTAAACTGCATAACTCAGGCACAAGAAAGTAATGACTTAATAAGAGCTTTTAATAGAAATAAGGGGATTAAGAGCCAATTTCAGAGCAATTCATTAAACTGGGATTTCTGTTATAGAGTCAAAAGCTAATTGTGGCATTGTAAAAAGAATACCTGAAATTCATCTTAGGAAAGGAACCATAATCTAATTTGAAATTGTAATTCTCCTTAAAAAATATAGAAGATTAGATGGTTCCAGTTAGGCTTTCAGTTACACAGGTTCAATATATCTGAAGGCAGAACTTGCTGTTAAGGGAGGGTAATTCTCATTTTCACTTTGTTACTCCAGCACTGTAAAAATGGCCTGATCATGGGTGTAAAACCAATTTGCCAGAGCAAAGCGTAAATTAGAAACAGGATGAAGGTTTCGGTAATGTTATTGTATTGAGATTCTTAGATGCTCTACATCAGCAAGTAAAGACAAAGGCAAAACTAAATCAGCCTTAATACACTCAGTAACACCATCATTTCATTCCATTGTGCTTTAGTTTTATAACTTAGATGTATCAAAAGTAGTTGGAGTCCCTTGACAGAAGATAATATCACATTAATACATATGGTAAGGATGAAATTGTGCTCGCTCTTTTACCTCTAAATATTTTGCTCTGGTAGATTAAGTCCTGTCTCTAACATTATTGTAATATAGGGAGGTAGTTGATTTAGTTACACACTCAAGAGTGTACTCTGCCTTTGAATGATGCACGTACCTTCCATTAATGGTACTGGCAGTTGTATGTGCATATCAAGATGAGAATGATCACCTCTAGAAAATATATAAGAAAATCCCTAAGGGAATAATATTTTCCACAACTGCACCATTACCCTATCAGAGACTAAATAGTTAGTGTGCAGAGTAATTAAGCAAGCACAACAGGCAAATTCAAATTTCAGGAGTCTGAGTTTTATGGCTACAGATGTTCTTCCAAGCAAAGTCTGCTCAGCAGTTCCTTGGGTCATAAATATTTAATTTTTATTCTATGTTTTATCAGTTGTGTGTAATGCAAGGTCCTTCTAAACAAAAATAACTTTTACATGTGTTTTTAATGTCTTGGAAATTTAAATTAATAGTGTGTTTAAAGATTTTTCTTCTAAACATCACTGTCCAATAGAAGAGTGGTGTTATTTTTAACTCAAAATGTGGATTAATTTGTTTTTGACTAGTGCTCTGAATTTGACAGTGAACAATTAGTAGATGGTGAGTTTTTTTTAAAGGGAGACTTAAGGATTACTTCCATTAAAATAGCTACGTGACCTTAAAAACCTGTCCCATTTGGAATTGATCCTAGGCTCCCAAGCCTCATTGTGAAAGCAGATGCTTTGAAAATGCCTTCCTAAAAGGCTGGGAAAAAAAAGGCTATGAGAACAGATGAGGGTACACAGCACCCTGAAGGACCAGATCTGGTGAACAGGCACATCAGATGTACATTTCCTATTTCTGTTGCTGTTTACAGATGGCAGCCTGTTTGCACAGATCGAATATTCTCCTGTGAAAACCACAGAAGTTACTTTGACAGTGTATTGTTGGATTCACTTTGGGTTACAACATTTATTTGCATTGAAAATATCTATTTAGTAGACTCGAGAACTCAAAACAGTAGCTATTTCAGGTGATGTTTATCTTTGTGATTCAAACAGCTGTCTTCTCTTGTCTGTTTCTATGATGATGTGATGTAAGTTGTTAGTTAACAGGAGATGATAAAAGGTAAACTGTTTTTTGAAAGACTGAAATATAATAACATAATTATTGTGGGAGAAAACTCCTGGTGATTTAAACATATTGACATTTTATCTTCTGCGATCTGCTCTAAACCAGAAATATGCTCATCCACACTGTGCTGAGCACGTGTGTGAGCTCCAGTCACTCAGCCCACCAGATAGGAAATCACAGTTTAACTTCACAGAGTTAAGTATTCCTTTGGCCACTGCCTGACCAAGTACATCTCTCTTTATGCTGACTTTGGTAGATAAATAAATAAATACATGCATACATACACAGGAAAAAAAAAAGCCTTTCTTTTTAATCTATGGACAAAAATAATCTATTCTGTTTTGTATGATGTAATTTGCCACTACTCAACCATGCAACACAAATAATAACCAACAACTGAGTAATTATTCTTTGCTGATTTAGGTCAAACTCTGGGAAGGAAGGGCACTAGTATTTACTTATTTCTCAAAAGTGCAACAGAAAGCAATCATGATGATAGAGGAAGTAGTTAAATATTTCAGAAATGCCTGAGTACCTAACCAGGTTACTTTGCTTCTACTTCTGAAAAGGATGTTTCGCTGTGCCTTTATGTGCCCAAATACCTGTACATGTCAGTCTCTATCCCAGTAGCTTTCAAAGTGAATTTGGCACTTTTGAAATTCATGTCCTGTAAAGCTGCAGCACCATATCTAGAAATACTATCTAGAAATTGATAGTGAAACTTGTTCTTCAGGTTCATTCTTTTGTAATAAAGTTTGAATACAACTGGGCTCAACCAGAGCACACCTTTGGTGAGACCAGGGCAGCTGGAAGCTGGGGTTTGCAGGGCACAGCCCATGGCTCACCACATCTGGATATGGGAGGGAATGGGGACACATTCAGCATGTCTTGTGCAACAGGTCTCTGGGTGTCCTGGGCTGCAGTGTGGGGGTACCCCGTGGTATGTATTCTATTCTCCTCTCCACAAGCTGTTAAAGCAGGTAGGGGCAGTGATGGTTCTCTCTAGTCCCTCATGGCTCCCTCAGGGGCTGTCTCTGTTCAATGGGCTGTCAGGGACCCCATGCATGCAGAGGGTTACATCGTCCTATTGTCAGATGCTTCACCCCATGGGGGGAGCCAAGCATTCCCACAGGGATATAAGCTGGGTTTGGAGCAGCACAGATGCCCTTTGCCTGCTGGATTCCCAGAGGACAAGAGCTGCCGCTGCACCTTCGGGAGAGGAGCACATCTGCGGGATCACTGCCCTCAACAGACCCATCACTCCAGGAGGATGCAGCCACCATTTCATTGGACTACTCT